>NC_088355.1:35370000-35472500 GCF_036884655.1 Musa acuminata AAA Group
CAGCCAACCTTACGAGGAATATTGAGTATCGATAGAGAATTATCCACTCTCGATGTCATGAAATAAATATTTCATGTGTTCTTGCTCAAACAAATCCCTAGTCATGGTCATTCGGATTGAGAGAGAAAGAGTTCTTTGGGAGAATCCGATTAGAGCGAGACTCGAGTAGAAACTGTATAGGCCTGACAATACCATACCTAGTATATGATCTCTGGGGTATTAGATGGATAAAAGACTATAAATATACAAGAATTGAGGATAGACATGTCCAAAGGATTGGATTCCCTATATCGTCTAGGGGCTACGGCGTAATGGCCTAATGTGTTGTATAGTCGTCCATATGATGGAGGCAACGGGTCTCATAGCTACACGTATGGGGATACTAGGGATACAATGTATGTGCTCATTAGATAATAAGTTCACTGATTGATCTGTTCACCGAATGATGGATGGTTGATGATTCCTTATTGTCAAACAGTGATTCCGTAATCCCAATAATGTATCTGGTCCTTAGACTTAGATACAAAAGGATGTCTTGTATTAGTACTCCACTCTTTGATACTAGACTTATAAGCTTAGAAGTTTCAGATCTAGCACAACCGGTCATCGAGAGTGGCAGCCAACCTTACGAGGACTATTGAGTATCGATAGAGAATTATCCACTCTCGATGTCATGAAATAAATATTTCATGTGTTCTTGCTCAAACAAATCCCTAGTTATGGTCATTCAGATTGAGAGAGAAAGAGTTCTTTAGGAAAATCCAATTAGAGCGAGACTCGAGTAGAAACTGTATGGGCATGATAATACCATACCCGGTATACGGTCTCTAGGGTATTAGATGGATAAAAGACTATAAATATACAATAACTGAGGATAGACATATCCCAAGGATTGGATTCCCCTGTATCGTCTAGGGGCTACGACGTAATGGCCTAGTATGTCCGTAGTCGATGAGTCAAGTGAATTATTATGAAGATAATAATTCATTGAACCAAAAAGAGTTCTGATAGGTATGATTCAAGGCTAGCTCGATATTGGGCCTAGAGGGTCACACACATATGGTAGGCATTGCGACGAGTAGAGGTTCGGATATGAGATATCCGTTGGAGCCCCTATCTTATTGGATATCCAATAAGCCCCTGAATTATTGGATCCAATGAATACGATCCAATAAGAGCCAATGAGAGATTATTAGATAGAGATCCAATAATCTAAGAGACTTAAGTAGTTGGATGAAAATCTGATACCCAATATGGTAGGATCCATTAGGATTAAGTAGATAGGGGACCTCTATAAATAGGAGAGAACCAAAGACCGGAGATTTGGGCAGTGGATCAAGAGAGGAGGACGCTTAACCTCCTTCATTATCTTCTACAAATCTACAGGGATTCAGGGATATACGATCTCCCTAGGTAACACAACTATCTCACGCATGGTTTTCAGTTTCGCGGATTTTACGCATCAATCTTCGCACGACGCCGAACACATTTTTGAAAAATTTGGGGATTTTTGTTTTTTATTTTTTCGCTATGCATGTGATGTCGCCCCTAGATTTCCCTACAGATATGAGATATCCGCGGATCCCTTAGTTTGGATCTTGTGAATAAGATCCAATTGAATAATTGGATAGAAATCCAATTGGATAATTGGTTAGAGATCCAATGAGGATAGGATCCATTAAAGTTTAAGCTGCTTGTACCTCTATAAAAAGAAGGAACATTATGGTTCATAGTATAGAACTTCTGATGGTCGTCTCTCCTATTTTCCACAACCTCCTCTCCTCCTCCTTGGCTCTGGTAGTCTTGCGTTGTATATGGATAGGGAAATCATGCAATGAGTATGGAGAGAGAGATCCCACAATGACCTGAGGAGTATCGTCACTACGTTTGCTGTGTGGATCACCAGAAGAGTACATGAGTTCTCCTTTATCCTCTCTATCAGATCTGAAAATTTTTGGGATATACAATCTCCCTAGATAATATTTCTAATATGATATGTGTGATTTTCGGTTTTACGATTTTTTCATGCAACAATCATTGCACAACGACCAAATACTTTGGAAAATATGATTTTATTTTATTTTTTAAATACTTTGAAAAATATGGTTTTGTTTTGTTTTTTAGCTACAGATATTTTAAATCATGTTGTTTCTTCATTGTACATTGTTTTAGGTACAATAAAAATTGAGAAAAAAAAATCCAATATAGAGGTTTTTTTTTTTCATGTCTGTTATCATTATTGTTAGCTGCAACCTAAATTTGAAGAGCATGCATCCAAGTTGTCCATTGCAGGAGCATGCATCCAAGGCATTACTTGTTTCTGATTCTGGCATCCTATAGATTTTTTTTTTCAGGGGCTGCTTTGTATACCATCTGGATTGAATGTAACAAAAGTGTTCAAGGAATCAATACACTGAAGCAGAAGTTTTAGCCAAAAGCATTCTCTGGACCGTCACAGAAAGATAGCTATGGAACAGATTTTGATGAAAATATAAACAAAGAATTGCTTCCCTAGAAATTCTTCTTCATCTTCAACATCAGACATAATGTTACATTCAAATCTCAAAAAAAAGTGGTATACTGCAACTGTGTACTTTGTTGTCCACTGCAATTCTGAAACAAAAATGCTACATTTCTGAAAACGAAGCTGGATGCTGCTGATGCTGCTTTCTTGTAGGAGTTTGCTTAGTTGAAAGAACAATGCTAGCTTGAGCTGAGAATAGCTGCTGAGTAATGGTGGTTTGCTACTACTCATTATATGTGACTGTTGACTTGTTGCCTCTTTGCTGATGATTGTCCATTGCCACCTTTTTGTCTCAGCTGCATTCTCAGCTGAGACAAAAAGTGCAATTTCTGTAAAAGAGTGCAATTTCTTGTAAAAAGAGAATAATATACTTCCTGTAAAGAATATGCACAAGTAAAGAATAATATACTTCCTGTAAAAGAGTGCAATTTCTGTCTCCGCTGCATTCTCTACCTCATTCTTCCACTAGAGTTTCTTGATTGCTCCTTCATGCTTTTCTCTTTGATTAATGACCACTCATGTGGAAGATCCTCTGATTAGAGTACAAGTATACAGTGAACATAATTTCTATACACCTCCATGGTGTATGTGATGTTGTGCTCTAATTAAAGCTGGTTGCCTGTTACATACAAATCTCACAATATAGTGTCACCAGAGATGAGATGATCTCAAAGAATAATGGCAACTGATTTCTACTAGTGACTGTAAACTTCCAGTATCATATTGACCTTTTCTGTCATCAGGAAGCTGTGCAAAAGAATAGCATGTCCAGTGCCAAATAGCAGGAGAATACAAGATCTGACTACTGAAGTCGAAAAAATATCTTAGTCCAAAAACATGTTTGCCAAGCTATATGATGGTAATTATATTCTCATAATGTAGGTAACAGCATTTTATGCATTTTTGTGTGGTTGCAGAAAACATTTCTCAAGACCAAGCCTCATTAACTTCTGGTTTGATGATTCATATGCAATTAATAAAGTAGCAGTTTTTGTAAAGTGATATGCAATTTCAGTGGGAATCTAGAGATAGAAATCTAGTGTTGCAGAATTGAGAATCCAAAAGTTGGAGCAAAAGTGATGAGCCAACTCCACTCTTCAATTTGTTGGGGATGATCCAAGTGCACTTTGTTCTTAATCTGATATGAAAAGCATCAGATTCCAATTTGTTTGTCAGTGTTCTTTCTTTACAGAAATATTCACTGCCTAGAGAAAGACTACTCAAGAGTGTTGTGAGGCATTTACACACCTAGGAGATCATCTTTTGAGATTTTCTATGTAGGCCAGAAGAAAAGGAGAAGAAATTAATAAAAGTAATGCTAGTTGAGCATCTCTTTCAGAGCTCTGCTGGTCCAAGCAACCCTTTTACAAGCAAGGGGGATGCTTTTGCCAGAGTAAGAACAAAGATATGAGCTGGGGTTGGCTGGGTGGTCACCCCCTTATCTTTGATGATTGAGATGAGCAGTAAAGGAAGGACAAGTGGGGTTGAACATTGGGTCTGGCTGCTTCCACATGACATGGGGTCCTTTTCAACAAGATAAGCACAGAGATTCCAGTTGATTATGCTCTCATCTTATGACCATCTAAAGAAGCTACTGTTGAAACATCACATTAGAAGCACTTCACAAATCAAATGTCACCACAGTCACACATAACCACCATTCATCGAGTCAAGAGTCAGCTTCTCTGGTGGCAAGCAACACAAATCAATTATTTGATGAGGTGATGGAAACATGGCAGAAGAACAGTCAGATGGAATACCTTCATACCTAAGCAACTTGTTTAGCATACTTGATGGGTTCCAGAAGAATAGCCAGATGGAATACTTCACAGTCTACTGGATGGATGGGTCGCATGATTTCAGTAACTGTGATGGCCCAACCATCAGTGCTGCTGTAAAGTTCCAAAGCCAGCAGCAGGAATCATATCTTGTCCAACTGATATGGCACCTATTGTCCCTTACCAATCCTCCTTTAGTTTGAACTGGCAACAGAACATGTTCTTCCATTATCTATCCAGAAAGTTGAACATTAACAATAGTGTCAGCCTTATCTCTAAAGTTCACTGCACAAAATTGCTGATCAACAGTGTGCCTTCAATGGACGGGAGTCATCAATGAGAGAGATTTCCTGATAATACTGTGTCTGAAATAGTTTTCTGAATTCTTTCTTCTTCCCCAAACCAAAGTTCGTCCAAGCCTTCCTAATCTAAGAGATTTTTTTTCTTTGGACTCGTGATCTCTGATTACTGACTTCATCACATGCATAGAAATATCACACCAGAAACCATACTTCACACTAAACGGAGGTATCAATAATACAACATTGTTCCTCACTAGCTCTGCTGAGGCAAAAATAACCAGCAGGAAGGACACAACTACAAGATACACTAGAGAGCTACACCCCATGACCTCAAATGGACACTAACAGTACTGAAGACCAAAGAGTCTCCATAGCAGCTCGGCAAATGTCTAAAACCCCATTTGCAGCAGCCGGTAGAGACGACGACACCCTACAGAAGGCAATGCAACATCGAGAACTAATTACTGGGGGAGAGGATGGAGTCCCAGTCAATCTCCCATGATGGATATTTCCGCAACATTAAGTTATCCGTTTCGTCCCACGGCATCTCGGTGAAATCCAAATGCTGCATCTCGAACGCCGATGCCGACGACGACCCCGACGAGGAGTCCTCGCCCTCCGACGAGCTCTCTGACTTGTTATCCTCCGAGCCCTGGCAAACCAAGTCACCCCTAGCCGCAGCCTCCTCCACGATCGTCGGCGCCGGATCGCCGCTGCCGATTGTCGCGGGCTCTGGGTTGGACTGGAGGGTGGAGCTGCGCGGCGGGCCGCCCCCCCTTTTTGAGGAATTGGCCAAGTTCTGGCAGAGGGCCTGGAGCTTAGCGTCGACGGTGGAGTGAAGGGGACCGGGGGCGGCGGCGGCGGCGTGCCGGTAGTTCGGGAAGTTGAGCCTCGCTAAGTCACCGCGGAGCTTGTAGGCGGCCTTGTCGTAGGCTAGCGCGGCCTCCTCGGCGGTGTCGAAGGTCCCGAGCCAGAGGCGGGTTCGGTTCTTTGGGAGACGGATCTCCGCCACCCACTTACCCCAGTGGCGCTGCCGCACCCCGCGGTATAGTTTCGTGGGCTTCGACACGGCGGGGGAAACAGTGTGCTTCATCGGCTGAGGCCGCGGGCCCAGAAAGCCCGTAGATTGGTGGTGGTGACGGTGATGATTCGGCGGCAACTGCCTGGCGACAAGGAGGCTCTGCTGTTGCTGCTGTTGGAAGAGGAATTGAGCTTGGATCTGCTGGATCTGGGCAGGACTGAGGTGGGTAAGTCCAACCGAACCGATACGGCACATGATATCCAAGGTGGGATCTTGATAGGGATAACTCCCGAAGGTGGAATTTTGAAGGGAGTAGCAATCCAAGTTTGGATTTTGAATAGAGGAGGGGAAGAAGAGGGAGGGGGAGGATACAGGAGAAGGGGAAAGAAAGGAAGTGAGAGAAGAGGGAGAGGGGTAGGTGAGGGTGGACGTGGACGACGGTGGAGGAGAGTGTGGGAGGGAGGAGGCGGAATCACTTGTCATAAAAGGCTCAAGTGCTCTCATGAGCTCCTCATCGACGGAGTCTGCAGAGGTAGATGGACAACTACGGTACATATCTATAGCCGTAGCCATGGAAATCTAAGAGAAGCTCGAAAAAAAAAGGGAACTCAAAAGGAAGAAGAAGATCTTGACAAGAACAACAAGAAAGAGACGACCTGGTAACAAGGAAAGACGAGACAGAACGAGAGAAGAGAAGGCGAGATACAACCCAAGCTGGCTCTAAAACAAAATCAAAGAACAGGCAATTGGGTTTCCAGAGAGGTTTAGTTCAAAAAGGTGACCTCTTTTAGTTCTAAAGAGAAGAAGTAGAAATCTGAAGAAAAAACAACCACAGGGTACAGAAAAACAGCCCTCTTGGTTGATTAAAATCCAACAAAAATGACGAAAAAAATCCAGAAAAATAGATCTGGATCTCTGTTCTGAAATCTCTGTCTTCCTAAGACAAAAAGGAAGAAAAAAATTGCTTCCAAGGCTTCCTTTTTTGCTGAAACAACCCAAAAGGAGCCTCAAGATGAGATCTTTCTTCCTTCTCTCTTCTTCTAAACGAGACAGAAGACGACAGAGGATGATCCAGACGAGGAGGAAGAGGTCAGAAGACAAACCTGCGCTTTCTTCGGAAGGGGGTCGCTCAGCCTCACCGAAGAGTGGGAAGGGATGATGGGTTCGCCTGTGAAGGTGGCGTTCGCTCTTCTCTGGGGGTTGAATGACAGAGGCTACATAGGTGTATATAAAGCCGACCTCTTGGCGTCGTTAACCACCGTGATTAGCGTTATCCTGTTATTAATTAAGCCTCTAATCCCACGCGCGTTGGGGTCGCGTCAACCCACAACGTCACCACGAAGCAATGAGTGAAGCAACTTCCAATCGGAACCCGCCACGTGCAGAAGTTTACCGGCAGGTGTCCCGCGGCTTACCGGCTAGCGTCGGGATGTGTATACATGACCACAGCTTCGGCTTGTCTTTTTCTCAATTGACACCCTCGTCTTCACTTAATTAAAATAAGCCCCCTGAGATTTCTATTTTTTTCTCAATGAGGTCCCTATGGCTTACGTAATCTATCATCAAACTAACATCCATAAATGTTGATATCAACACAATCCGACATCACTCATTGTTGTTGGTTTATTTCTCTAAGCATCCACAAATAGTGAAGTTTTTTGGTCATGATAAATGAATGAATTCATGGAAACAAATATGAACTTAGAAGCTATTTGTTAAGATAGTGTAGCAACAAAACTATGGAGAGACACCTAAAGATGATTCCTTTCCTCTCCTTTTGTCCCATGTAAAGAAAGCAACAGGAGAAGTAGGAATAGAAGGCGTGAAACTTGAACCATGTGGATGTCATTTAAAGTGGAAATTGCTATCATGTCATTTTCTTTTGTCTTTGTTTGTAGAGCATATATTCCCTCGTGAAAGATTAGGATTCGATTGATTTTTTTTTGTGTGTGTGTGCATTGTGATCTTTCTTTTATCATCAGGATGAATAATATTCTCCTTGTGAATTATGCATGTCAATATATTTAGACCTCATTGATTCCCTTTTAAGTGGTCGGTATCTGAAATATCATCATATGTCACACTTCAAAGTGGATGTGAATATTACATTCCCTTCTTCTTTTTTTCTTTTTTCTTTTTCATGTGTTAGAACTATAGATGCAACTACTAAAAAACACATACAGTTGTCCTTAGTAAATTATATATTATACTTTGTTTAGGATAATCTTATGACAAATTGTAGTCTATGATTTCTATTTTATTTTTTGGATGAAAAAAATGAAAGAAACGAAAGGAATCACGTAAGTATCCAAGTTTGAAAATTGGTCATGATCATGAAACAACAGTACTCTTTTTTCTTTTTTTTGTTTGCTTTTAATGTTTGAATGTTTTAGATTGGTACCCCATGGTCCCTCCATGTGAATCATTATGTTGCACTTATGTGGTTATTATTACACCAAATATATCCCATATATATATATATATATATATATATATATATATATATATATATATGCTTGAAATCAAAATATTTGAACATTTTCATTAGAAGGGGTTAAGTTTATTAGTTACTAATTGCTTCGACATCAACTTCAATTTTATTTAACAATTGAATCTATCCCGTAAGATCGATTATATTTAACAATTGACTCTATCGATTTTCGAATAACCTAAATGAATCTACTAGATTGAAGAAAACTGATTCGATCTTGTAAATATAATTAGAATTAATTTAAAAATATGTTTATATCGATTTTTAAATTATACTTAATGTGACAAAAAGTTGTCTCTCATGCACCTCTTATGTTGGATAAACTATTTCTTTTGTATTATGTAAAAAAATTATCTTTATTTTATATTAGATTTATATCTATAATATTAGGTTGATATTATCATTTTTATCATATTCTATACCATTGAAGTTTTATTTTTATTGGTTTAAGATTTTTTTTATATATTTTTTATTATTTTAAATATAAATATAAATTATTTTGGAGTATTTATAATTAGATGTGATGTGACCAATTGTCCTCTCCTCTCTTGGTTCTGAAAGTTATTATACATAACGCATGATATATATATTTTTTTAGGCAACGTGATGCGTGTTTATATATATTTTTTATTTATCAAAAAATCTTCTATTAAGTAAATCGATTAACCTTTCTTAGAAAATGGGATTCAAAAATGGATCATCAATAACCAATCGCAAAATCATGCCAAGTAGAAAACTGTGATGATGACAGCAATCATGCGCCAACAACCAAAAAAAATAAAGAACAAAATTGTGATGCAATGAGTTGCGATCATCCGACGACAAAGTGGACGCGCATGACAAGCATGCATGTCTCACGCATGGAGCCGCCGTTGACATCGATGTAGCTCAAGCCAATTGCACCCTTTATATATGCCTTCTTTAATCACTGTTGTTCCCAACACCAATATTGTGGTTGTCAATCGAGAGAGATTCTCTCTCATGTCTATATATATTTCAATAATTTTTAGATTTAATCCTTCGAAGCTAAAAAATAGTATATACATTTTCTCTTTCTTAGTCTATTGGTTTTTTGGGTGATTTTTTTAAAAAAATCTCCTTTAGTCACCTATTATTATTATTATTATTATTATTATTATAGAAATAATATTATTAAAAAATTATAATTAGATTGATTCATAGGAAAAAGGTAGATGACCGAGGGAATTCTTGATATACATTATTAGGAAATTATAAAGATAAGGGGTATATTCTTAAAAAAAATCTATAAAGAGAGATTTTTTTAATAATTTATTATTATTTTTAATATAATAATGGGTGGGAATCTTAATGATTAAAGAGACATATATGTTATATTAAAATGTATAGGGGCAAACATGAAAAAGAAAACCTAACCCCGCCCGGTTAACTAAACCGCGGTCCCGTTCACCCCCTGCAATTGGTCAAAAGTTGGTGGGACGCGAAGAGATGTTGTCTTCCACCCGAAGCGATGCGTCGACCAGAGCGTTGGATCTACCCCACCGCCGCCGACGCCGTTGGGAACGGGACTCCCACCTTCTCCTCTGCCTCCATCCGACGGTCGGATCTCGAGGAGAAGGCAACGGCGTTGCCTCCGCGGTGACACGTTGCGTGGCTGCAATAAACTCTTCCGCTGTTGAAGACAGAGAGAGGTGGAGAGAGAGTGAGCGAGCAGGAAAGACTTGCGAGGTGAGTCGACAACAGAGTCAAAAGGCACGGAGAGATGCGCTCGTACCGCGTGCAGTGCAACTTCCACGGCTGCGGCAGCTCAGCAGCACATGCAGTTTGCCTGCGCTTGTCCTGTCGCTCTCTCCTTCTCCTTCTCCCTCTTCCTCTCTCTCACTGCTTTCATCCCAAAAAAAAAAATCAAAGAAAATATTAAGTTAATCTTAGTTTCTCAATCCAATACAATAAAAATCATGGAAAATTTTTATTGATTTGTATTATTTGTTTGAGAAGGCTTCGATCATCCCTTCCAAACATTTAAATCGATAGCTGAGACAGTATCTATTAATTCATAGTCAAATAAAATGTTCGAATACGTGCAAATTTCTACCCACATCACATGAGATGGCTGAGGTGGAACTTTCGAGCTTCTTTTTGTCTTGAAACGCAAGTTGGTTATCATCCTCATCGGATTCCGAGAACAGCCACGTCGGAAAAGTACTTTACTCCGGTTCTCCTGGTAATTCTGAGTCAGCATGTCATGATTCCTACGTAATTCCAGCTCAACATAGACTGTGATGTCCTGAGAAGGACAGCTCCAAAAAGAGGTTACCTGTGAGTCATGCAGGGAGGAGGCGTTCGATTGCCACCGGAACTTCTCATCTTTGTCAGATTTGGATGGACATCGAAGACGATGGCAATGCCAGAATGGAGTTGGGCCAACCAAAATCTTGGCAGAAGATGCAAGGTTGGGCGTGACCAGAGTTCAATTACATGGAGTTAGGCCAAACTAGAAAGCTTCATCTCCAAGATGCCTGCTTGAGAAGCTACTTTCCAATGTTCGACCACCAGATGACATGGATACACGTGATACACTTTGAGCAACATCAATACCACGACGAGGACCAAAAAAAGGTTGAAGTTTGGCATATAGAAGGGCATATCCCCTCTCTCTCTCTCTCCCTCTCTCTCTATATATATATACACTCAAGGTTGGTTTGCTTGTATTATGATAAGGGGGTTTTAACATGCAGATAGTATATGTTGACACATCAATCAACTCTTTTATTTCGGTCAAGCAAAGTCTACTTGAAATAATTCTTCACTTAACTTCGAGAATCTCCTGTAGGATGCATCTTTAGGATGCTCTCGAATAATTTGAGTATATAATATTTTTCTTTCATGAATCTTTAACTATTTTACTGACTTAAGTATCGAAAAAACCTTCGTAGAAGTTTATAAATCATCTCACTTTCAACTCGTGTAACTTATGATAAGCTTGGCCTCTCAACTCGGGTTGGCTTCAAACCCTAGCATATCAAAATCTCAACTTCTTATAAGCTTATTTTGGAACCCAAGTCTTTTTTTTCCCTTACTACAGAAAAAGTTGGCAAACTAACTCATAGAAGAGAATTTGCTGTGGCTATGCTGCCAAGATCGTGCTACTTGCTTGTCTTCATGGCAATCCAATTCCATGAAGAATCCCGAGCCCAGTTGGATGTTCTAAAGGTGACAGTCCACCAACACGCAATGGGCTAAGTAAGCCATTACGCAGGGTGCATCTTGCGACCCATAAGTGATGCGAACCCACCCATACTGCAACACTGCAGCCATGGAGCAAAGCAATGCATGGTTTGAGTACACGGCGGTGCTGTTGGCTAAAGAAGGCAAGACTTCACCGGAATGAAATCTTTGCCGGCTAAACTAATCGATATATTTGAATACTTATAATATGTAGTTTTCAAAGTTTTATTTTTTTTTGTTTGTTCAAAAAGCTCATGTTGGTGTACAAGATACAATATGTTGGGTCCAGCTTATATGGGCTTGGAATTGGGTATATTGAACCCAAATTAATTGAAAGAAAGGATAAAAAAGGTGAAGGTAGCAAAAATTAGAGCGTGTAGCCAGCGACGACGCATTGATAGAAAAGAGGAGAGAGAAAGATTAGAATTTTGAGTTTTGTACTTAACGATCGGTGGCCAAACATTGTTAGTTTTATGCGGAGAATTCTTATAGCAAACTCTACAATCCTAACGGTGTTAATCTACAGTGTACCCTCTCTAAAGTACTTTCTTGCTATATCCATTTTGTGAGACCTAGAATTCTCTTACGAGTAGATCCACCCTATGTGATGAAGATATGTTATTCTTGAGCCAAGATTTATCATCTTGATGTTATTTTGATCCTCTAGTTATTCTAGAGAAGACATACTGTAACTGTTATTATTACTATTGATAGTGAAAGTTTGAGGTGGACTACGGTCCTGTGATTTCTCCCACATTGGGTTTTCCACGTTAAAAAGATTTGGTCTCACTATGTGATTGATTTTTTGCTCTATTATTTATATTGTGCTGGTTGATATTTTCATTTGGATATCAAGTTGGTATTTTGATGAGGAACCCATTTTGATACACAAAGAAGGAAAAGAATATTCCGCTTCAATAGGTTTTTTTTCCAACAAGTGGTACCAACAATTGGTTGGTGCTAGTTTTTATTGTGTGATTGAAATGAAGCAGTCAGATGGTATGATTAAATTGAACTCATCAAATTATTCCACTTGGAAGCGTCTAATGGAAGATTTGCTATATTGCAAAGATTTGTATAAGCCTATCAAGGTTAAAGTTAAACCTTCTACTATGGATGATGAAGAATGAGAAGTTTAACATAGAAAAATCATTGCCTATATTAGAAGATGGATGGATATAAATTTGCATGAGCATATTTCTGATAAAACTAGAGCTGATGTTGTTTGGCAAAGGTTAGAAAACCTCTTTGCGAAAAAGATAGTGGGAAATAAAATTTCTCTCCTCAGAAGACTTGTAAATTTGAAGTATAAAGATGGTGATAATATTGTTGAGCACATAAGCCTATTTCAGAGTCTTCAAACAAGTTGGTTGCTATGAAAATGAATATAGATGATGAGATGTAAGGATTATTACTTCTCAACTCTTTACCAGAAAGTTGGGAAACGTATGTGGTGACTATTTGCAACTCCACACCAGAGGAAATTCTAACTATAGATATAGTTAAAGACAGTTTGCTAAATGAAGATGCCAGAAGGAAAGAATAGGGTGAATCTTCTTTTGGGTACTAAAAAACAAGAAAGTCGTGGAAGAAGTCATAGCAGAAATCCACATGGTTATAGAGGAAGATCTAAGTCTAGAAGAGATATAAATGTTTTCACTGTAACAGGCCAGGTCACATGAAGAAAGAGTGTAGGTTTTGGAAGCGAGAACAAAATGAAATGAAGAAAAATGAGAAAGAGACCAATACAGTTGCTGCTGAAAGTAATATCACTATTGTTTGTGATGACAGTTGTGTTAGTCTTGTAGCTCAGGATAATAACTAGGTAATTGACTTTGGTGCTTCATTTCATGTTACTTCTGGTGGTGATTTCTTTAGATCTTACACTGTTGGTGATTTTGGTAATGTCAGAATGGGAAATAATGTTATATCTAAGATCGTGAGTATTTGAGATATTTACTTGGAGACTAGTATTGGAAGCGAATTGATACTCAAAGATGTAAGGCATGTCCTAGATATTCGTCTTAACTTGATATCTATAGGTAGACTTGATGATGAGGACTTTGCACACTATTTTGATGAAAGCAAATGAAAACTCACTAAAGGTTCTTTGATTGTGGCAAGAGGAAAGAAACTTTAACTCTTTTTATGTCATGGAAGCTAAGCTACACAAAGGAGAGATTAATGTAATTCAAAAAGGTAAAAGTATATATCTTTGGCATAAGAGGCTTGGACATATCAGCGAGAAGGGACTTCAAACTCTTGTTAGAAAATGGTTTTTACCAGAGTTGCAAGGTACATCTCTTAAATCTTGTGATTATTGCTTAGTTGGAAAAACATATAGAGTTGCATTTCATACATATCCATCATCTAGAAGATCAGATGTTATTGATTTAGTTCATACTGATGTTTGTACTATACAAACTAGAACTCTGGGAGGTGCTCTTTATTTTGTTACTTTTATTGATGACCATTCTAGAAAAGTGCGGGTTTTGCTTTGAAATCTAAAGACCAGGTACTCAATGTTTTCAAGGAGTTTCATGTTAGTGTTGAAAGAGAGACTGACAGAAAATTAAAGTGTATTCGATCAGATAATGGTGGCGAGTACAGGGGTCCTTTTGAGAATTATTGTAGGTTCTATGGTATTAGGCTTAAGAAAATAGTTCCTAAAACTCCTCAACAGAACGGTGTGACAGAAATGATGAACATAACCATTAAAGAAAGGATTAGGTGTATGTTTTCCTATGCCAAGTTACCAAAGTCATTTTGGGGGGAGGCTACGAGAACTACAGTTGATTTGATAAATCTTTCTCCAGTGGTTCCTCTGAAAGGTGATATTCCAGAGAGAGTATGGAGAGGAAAAGATATATCTTATAATCACTTAAGAGTCTTTGGGTGTAAAGTATTTGTTCATATTCCTAAAGATGAGAGGTCCAAGCTTGATAGTAAAGCAAAAGCATGTATCTTCTTGGGATATGGTCATGAAGAGTTTGGGTACAGATTATGGGATTCAGTGAACAAGAAGATTATTAGAAGCAGAGATGTTGTGTTTCTTGAAGACCAATTGTTTGATGATGGTGATAATATTGAGAAGCCAGAAACCTATGTTTATATTCCTTGGAGTTTGGGTCTAGTTCCTTCACTTGCAGTTCATGATGATCACAGGGGAGATGAACAAGAAGATTATGGTGAGAATACTAGTGATGATACACCTATAGTTGATGATGCTGAACCAATTGAATAGGCACCTCCACTACCAATTGAGATTCCATTGAGAAGATCCACTAAAGAGCGGTAACCATTTAACAGATATCCTCCACATGAGTATGTTATGCTTACTGACGTAGGAGAGCCAGAAACTTACCAAGAAGCTATTCTACATGAGAATAAGAATGAGTGGGTTAAAGCCATGCAAGAAGAGATGAGATCCTTGCTTGAGAACTACACCTATGACTTGGTAAAATTGCCTAAAGAGAATAAAACTCTCAAGAATAAATATGTTTATAAATTGAAGACTTAAAATAATAGCTCACAACAAAGATACAAGGCACGACTAGTTGTGAAAGGATTCAGTCAGAAGAAAGGTATTAACTTTGAAGAAATATTTTCTCTAGTTGTGAAAATATCTTCTATCCGAGTTATTCTTGGTTTAGTTGACCGCTTGAATTTAGAAATTGAGCAACTTGATGTAAAAACAACATTTCTTCATGGTGACTTAGAAGAAGAAATTTACATAGAGCAACTAGAAGGTTTCAAAGTCAAGGGAAAAGAAAATATGGTGTGTAAGCTTATGAAAAGCTTATATGGACTCAAACAAGCACCTAGACAGTGATATAAGAAGTTTGATTCCTTTATGATGAGCCAAGGGTATGATAGAACCACATCTGATCATTATGTGTTTATGAAAAAATTTTCAGATAATGATTTTATTATTTTATTATTATATGTTGATGATATGTTGATTATTGGCTATGATGTTGGAAAAATTGGAAAGCTTAAAAGAGAGCTAAGTAAGTCTTTTGCTATGAAAGACTTGGGATCGGTGAAACAAATACTTGGCATAAAGATTCTTTGTGATAGGAAGAAAAAGAAGATTTGGCTATCTCAGGAGATTTACATTGAAAAGGTTCTTGAAAGATTCAACATGAATAAAGCCAAAGCAGTTTGTTCTCCACTTGTAGGTCATTTCAAGCTTAGTTCGAAACAATGTCCTACAAGTGAGAAAGAAAAAGAAAAAATGTCCAGAGTGCCTTACTCATCTGCGGTAGGCAGTTTGATATATGCTATGGTTTGTACTAGGCCAGATATAACTCATGCAGTTGAAGTTGTCAGTTGATTTCTCTCTAATCTTGGAAAGAAACATTGGGCAACAATGAAATGGATATTAAGATATCTAAGAGGTACTTCCAGGTTATATTTATGTTTTAGCAGTGATGAACCTATGTTAGAAGGTTACACAGATGCAGACATGGCAAGTGATACTGATTCTAGGAAGTCCACTTCGGGATTCTTGATGACATTTGCAGGAGAAGTAGTCTCTTGACAGTCTAAGTTAGAGAAGTGTGTTGCTCTATCAACCACAGAAATAGAATACATAGCAATTACTAAAGCCTATAAGGAAGCTTTATGGATGAAAAATTTTCTACAGGAATTGGGCTTGAAACAGGAAGGATATACTGTTTACTGTGACAGTCAAAGTGTTATTCACCTCTCCAAGAATTCAACATACCATTCTAGATCCAAGCATATTGATGTTAGATATCATTGGAGTCGTGGTGTGCTTGAGATGAAAGAATTATAGTTAGAAAAAGTGCATACTAATGAGAATGAATCGGATATGTTGACAAAGTTTTTGCCTAAGGAGAAGCTTGAAGGATGTAGGCGAAGAGCCTGCTTGGTACAGTCCACCATATGAGCTAGAGGGGGAGAATTATTGAGTCCAGCCCATATGTGGGCTTGGACAATTGGATCTATTGAGCCCAAATCACTAATTGAAAGAAATGGCAAAAGGTGAGGGTAGCAAAAATTAGAGCGTGTAGCGAGCGACGACGCAAAGAGAGAAAAGAGGAGAGAGAAAGATTAGATTTATGAGTTTTCTGCTTGACGATCGGCGATCAAACGTTGTCAGTTTTGGCCCAAATTTTATATGGAGAATCCTTGCAGCAAACTCTACAATCCTAACGGTGTTGATCTACATTTTATCCTCTCTAAGGTACTTTCCTGTTATATCCATTTTGTAAGACTTAGAATTCTCCTACGAGAAGATCCATCCTATGTGATGAAGATATGTTATTCTTGAGCCAAGATCTATGATCTTGATGTTATTCTGATCCTTTAGTTATTCTAGAGAAGATTTACTGTAAACTTATTATTATTACTATTGATAGTGAAAGTTTGAGGTGGACTACGGTCCCATAGTTTTTCCCATGTTAAATTTTCTATGTTAAAAAGATTTGGTCTCACTGTCTAATTGATTTTTTGCTCTATTGTTTATGGTTGATATTTTCATTTGGATATCAAGTTGGTATTTTGATGAGAAACCCATTTTGATACACAAAGAGGTAAAAGAATATTCCGCTTCAAGAAATTTTTTTCCCGATACAATATACAGAACAACTCTTGATTTTTTTTCTTTAACGAAGTCATATCAATTTTTGGTATTCAGGCTGTACTTCAGGAGGTGCCGGTAGAATTCTTGGTTACCACCTCTTTGATGTCTTTTAGGAATATGAATAGATTCTTGTTGCTCTTCTCTACTGCTCATGGCCTAATTACTCTGATTCAGTTCTCCTCTCTCTGCCTTAAAAATTGACCAGACTACAAGCTTAAACAGTCGGGCCACCACATCCTGTAGTGAAGACAACATTTGGAGCAGCCATATTTGATTGAGAAGCCGCTTGGGTTTGGTTGTGTTATCAGAGATTGCAGGGAGGAGAAGTGATCATGGTCTTCTTTATGAGAATGGACGGAGGGAATCAACCAGAGACTGCAGAAGCTTTCTGTGACTTCTCTAGCTGTGGTGGACATGGAGCTACAAAGTATCATTTCAGTAGGTTGTGAAGGATAGCAGTCACTGGCAGAAAGCCTATTGAAGTTTAGCCACACACACACAAAGATGTTGATCCGAGGAAGAAGCCCACCACTAATGCCACCACATACAGAAGGACGACTTTACAGCGCCGACAAGTGCAAGAAGGAAAAGCAAAGCAGAAGGAAGGTATATGGGGATGTTTACAAGCCCAGCGCTCCAAGTGGAGTCTTGCCCTGGCCGGCCTCGAAGTAGAAGATGAGCATGGCCAGCATGGCGATCCTGGCATGCTTGATCTCTGCCAACTTCAGCCGCTCCAGCTTCTCCACATCCGGCACGTACACGCCGTCCTGCAAGGTGCCGGCGAAGCCCAGGGGGTCGAAGAACTTGCCGCCCGGGTAACCCTGGTCGCCGGTGGCGTTGGCGAAGTTCTCGGCGGTGCGGGACCACGGGGTGGCCCACTCGACGGACTGCGACTCCGGGTTGAAGAAGTCGACCCAGCGCTTCGACTCCACCCACCCCATGAGGAGGAGTTGGGTGCCGAGGAGCGAGCCGAAGGAGAAGGGCGCGATGGCGCCGGGGTCGGCGCCGGCTTCGAACCAGGGCACGCCGCTCCACGCCTGGCCAACGAAGATGCCGACAACCGCCGCCATCGCCCAGCGGCCGTGGATCAGCTCAGCTTCCCGGTACCACCTCAGGAAGGCCGGGTCCTTGCCGAGGCCAAGCGGGTCGAACCCGTAGTCACCCGGGAGCCTGCACGGGGCAGCGAGGAGAGATCGGACGTCAGTAAACCCCGACAACGAGTTGTTGCGCTCGTTGCTACTGCCAGCGAAGAGAACGAGGGACTTACGAGCCATCAAGCCATTCCGGGTCGATGAAGTTGCCACCGCCCTTGACCGCCGGGATCCAGGACTTCTTCGGGGCGGCGGCGGCGACGACAAGGAGCCTCCTCGGAGAACCTGCTGCTGCTGAGGAAGCCCTGCCGCCGGCGGTGGCGTTCAGAAGATTCCGGGCGGCCCTGGAGCCCGAGAGGAAAGGGGTGGAGATGCCTTGGAGCACTGCAGCAGAGGTGGAGGCCATGACCATTGCTCTTGGCTTACAAGGGAAAGAAACACCGCCTGAGACAACTGGGTTGCTGTGCTTGATGATGATGAGGGCCTTGGCGTTCCTCTGTCGCTGGTTGTGTGGCGTAGTTGTGTTATACTGCAGTGTGTGTGAGAGAGAGTGGGAGCCACCAAATCTGAAGGAAATCTGAGAACGCAAGAAGGATAGATTGCTGACCAATGGGAGTGAGATATCCATCCACCTCCTGGGCTTTCTGCCTTACATATGGATGGCATCTTGCCCTCTTATTTTGATTGATTCATCTATTATCTACTGACTCTCTCTCATTTGGCTCTTTGTCGAGATCATCTGTTGTCACAGGTTTCAGGGCCTGACTGCAAGCACAAATCAACCACAAAGTATACTGTCCATGGCCCACTTTTTTTGGACTAAAACCGTAATTTCGTACCTCATTGCTTGCTGTTGTGTGGCCTACACCCCGTGAAAGCGGCTGTTAGGCCAATTAATTACGATGCATGTAAAATATGCTTGAGAGGAAGATAAATGAAGCTCAGGATCTCGATTAACGATTTTACTTATATAACTTTTTTACTGACGGGATGTATTAACGTCTTCAATCTTTTCTATCGGGGATATGAACGTTACGTTTGAAGATGATCGCACTCTAAAATGGTGAGATCAATATCCCCTCAATATATACACAATTATAAAATGATTAATGCTAAATCGGTGGAGGATAATAATGTTAACCTATCATATGATGATGAAGTTCCTGACGAGGGTCAACATTGGAGAGTTGATAAGCAACACAAGGGAATCACATTAATGCTACCTTATAGTGATCTTCCTATCAAAGAAGGCACAATCTAAGACACCGCCTATGGATCCTCGAAGTTTTGCCAAATCCCTCCCACACCTAAAGCCAGTGAAATCACTAATTGAGGCACCCATAAACAAAGCCCATCCCGATCAAGCTATCAAGGTCGAGGCGATACTTCCTAAAGAAAAATGAGGATAACTCATCAACTTTCTTAAGGAGAATACCGAGATGTTTGCATGATCGTCAAAAGATATATCGGGAATCAATCCAGATGTGGCCTAGCACCACCTAAATATTTCTCCTAAGACAACCAATGAAATAAAAGCATTACAAATTTGCTCCTGAATCAACAAAGAGGTAGACAAGCTATTGGGAGCATGATTTATCACTGAGGTAAAGTACCCCCGGTGGTTCACTAATTTTATACTAATTAAAAAGTCTAATAGAAGCTGAAGGATGTGTGTTGATTATATTGACCTCAATAAAATATACCCAAAGGACAACTATCATCTTCATCATATTGATCATTTGGTTCACCCTATATTGGGTCATGAGCTCCTCACCTTTATGGATATATTCTTGGGATATAACTAAATAAAGATGATACTAGAAAATTGAGAACACACTTCCTTTATCATTGACGAGGCATATATTACTATCGATATATGTCATTCGAGTTGAAAAATATAGGGGTAACCTACCAAAGGATAGTGAACAAAATGTTAAGTACTAAATCGAGAGAAATATAAAGTATATGTAGATGACATGATTGTCAAAAGTAGAATGGTTGACTCACTTTGATAGATTTAGCTGACATTTCGAGTTCTAAAGAAGTTCAATATGCACCTCAATTTAACCAAATGCACTATCAGAGTCAGCTCAGAAAAGTTCTTCGGATTCATTATTCACTGAAGAGGAATAGATGCAAACCCCGAAAAAGTTCAAGCCATACTAAAAATGTGTCCACCTTGGTCGGTAAGAAAAGTCAAATAGTTAATAAAATGAATAGCAACGGGTGATAAGTGCTTATATTTCTTTTGGGTATTAAAGAATCTAAAAGACTACTAGTTATAGGTATACTATAAGTCAATTACGTGAGTAATGACACATGTTATATGTTGCACAATCACTTTTGATTAATATTAATAATGATATTTTCTCACTTTATATTATATGATGAATATATTATGATATTTTTGGATCTGTGCAATGGAAATTGAATCATGATGAGATCATGATAATGAAACTAATTCACCTTTAAGCATATATTCTAAATATTCCTTATCATAGGTTACTTGAGAAGGACATCGAGGTAATTTGATATACTGGTTTACTATATATTCGTCTATATAATGGGGGCAATTGGTTTCATAGCTACTCGTGTGAGGATATTAGGGATATAATGCAGGTGCTCATTAGAGAATGAGTTTGATCCATTTACAGAATGCTGGATGGTTAATGATACATCATCGTTAGATAGTGATTCTTTAGTCCCAGTTATATATCTAGTTTTTAGATTTAAGATACCAATGATGTTTTGTTTGATAGTGATTCTTTAGTCCCAGTTATATATCTAGTTTTTAGATTTAAGATACCAATGATGTTTTGTTTGAGTACTTTATTCTTTGATACCAAACTTATAGGTCTAAAAGTTCTAAATCTAATACAAACGATCATTAAGAATGTCAGCCAATCTTACAAAGGCAATTGAGTTTCAAAAAATGATCATCCATACTCGGTATCATGAGAGGAATATCTCATGTATTCTTACTTAGGTAAATCCCTAGTCAAGATCACTCGGGTTGAGATAGGAGTTTTTTGGAAAAATCCGATAAGAGTAAGACTCTAATAAATTTCGTATGGGTTTCACAGTACCATGCTCGATATATAGTCTTTGAGATATTAGATGGATAAGGGACTGTATATACATGACAACTAAGGATAGATATGTTTAATTGATTAGATCTCCTGTACCATCTAAGGACTATACGTAGTGGCCTAGTATGTCCATAGTCAATGAGTTGAGTGAATTATTATAGGGATAATAATTCACTAAGTCAGAAGGGGGTTCTGACGGGTGCAACTCATGACCATCTCGGTATTGGGTCTAGAGGATCACATACATATAATGGACAACACGACAAATAGGAGATTAGATATGGGATATCCAATTAGCTCCTATTTTAATAAATCTATTGGGTGAGACCCAATAGAGCTTAGGGTGGTTATTGGATAGAGATCCAATATCCATTAAGCTAGTAGTTATTGGATGATGATCCAATACCCATTAAGGTAGATCTATTAAGGTTAGCAATAGGAGCTCTCTATAAATAAGAGTTGGGGCTTCATGAGTCATAAGCTAGACCACATAGTTGTCGGCCTCGTATCTCCTCCTCCTCATCTTTCTCTTAATCGTGAGCCCCTCCATAGTGTGAGAGGATAGCAAGAGGGTCGGCCCCTCTCTTGATTGCTACTACGTGGTGGTGCGCGATCCCCTGGAGAGAACCCACTGAGTAAGAAGGTGCATCGTCATTACGTTCGCTGTGTAGATTATTGCTAGAGAGGAGTTTGCGAAAGCTCTTTTATCTCATGGACCAAGATTTATGATTTAGGAGATGTATAATCTCTCATAGGTGAGAATGTCTTAACCACTTGATGTAATTTTGTCGTTTATAGTTTTACACTCTTGATTATCGCACGATGATCCGATAAGATCTATTTTGAAAATGTTTTTTATTTTTATTTTCAACTATGCATGTGATGCTCTCTAAGGTTTCCCAATAAAAACTTCATGTAGATCGAGGAGTGTTATGAGGCTTTCAAAAAATTGAAGCATCATCTTGCCCAGTTACCACGAGACTCCTCCTCTATCTTGGGCGAAACTCTAAGTCTTTACCTCAATGCCATGGATTCAATTATCACCTTGGTGTTAGTTTGGGATGACTCAGGAGTTCAAAAGCTTATATACTATGTTAGTCATGTTATAATCAGCTTGACAAAAGATACCCGCCTATCAAGAGGTTTGTGTTTGCACTGATGTTGGCAATAAGGAATCTCTACCCTTATTTTCAAACCAACCACTCAAATAGATTCTTTCTCGGTTTAATATCTCAGAATAACTATTGAGATGGTTAATAGAGCTTGGTGAGTTCGACATTCGATATGTATCGAGGACTACTATTAAAGCCCAAGTGTTAGCCAATTTTATATCGGAGCTAACTCCTTCATCAGAAGCTGGCAATTACACCCCCTCAGCATGGATGCTATTCGTGGATAGCTCCACCACCTTGGAAAGAGATGGTGTTAGGCTCATTCTAAAGGGCCCGAACAAATAGGTGTATGAAGAAGCCCTCCGGATTGAATTCAAGATCTCTAATAATAAAGCAGAATATGAAACACTTCTCTTAGGACTCTCGCTCACCTAGGAACTTTAAGTCCAATTGGATATTGGATTTTCATCTTAACCCTAATAGATCCTACCTTATTAGATATTAGATTTTCATCCAATTACCATAGCATATTGGATATTGGATTTCTATCCAAATATGCACTCAAAACTCTTATTGGGTTTCATCCAACGGATCCATTAAAACAAGGGCTTATTAGATATCACAGGTCTAATCCTTTATTCGTCGTGACATCCACTATATGTGCATGACTCTCTAGGCCCATACCGAGCTGGTCGTGAGTTTTACCTATCAGAACTCCTTCTGACTCAATGAATTATTATCCTCAATAATTCACTTAACTCATCGACTATGAACGTACTATGCCACTACGCCATAGTCCCCAGATGGTACAAGGGGATCTAATCCATTGAACATGTTTGTCCTTATTTATCGTGTGTCTACAGTCTCTCATCTATCTAATATCTCATAGATCGTATATCGAGCATGATATTGTTAAGCCCATATAAAATCTATCCGAGTCTCATTCTAATCGGATTTTCCTAAAGAACTCATTCTCTCTCAATATGAATCTCACCCTTATCATATCATGAGTAGATTGACTTTGACCAGGGATTTGCCTAAGTGAGAATACACAGAATATTTCTCTCATGATATCGAGAGTAGATTATCCTCTATTGACACCCAATTGCTCTCGTAAGGTTGGCTATCACTCCCGATAACTGGTTGTGCTAGATTTAAAACTTTCAAGCCTATAAATTCGGTATCAAAGAGTGGAGTACTTATATAAAACATCCTTAGTGTCTCAAGTCTAATAACTAGATAGATACATAATTGGAACTACAAAATTACTATCTGACGATGAGGTATCATTAACCAACCAGCATTCTATAAGTGGATCATTTAGTGAACTCATTCTTTAATGAGAACCTGTACTATATCTATAGTATCCTAACACAAGCAGCTATGAGACTAGTTGCCTCCATCATATGGATAGGTGTATAGTATATCGATCTATCCAGATATCTTCATATCTCTCTCTCGAGTAACTTATGACTGAGAATATTTAGGATTTATATTTATATGCAAATTGGTTTTTGTTTATCGATCTCATGAGATTTAATTAAGGTTTAGGTAGGTAGCTCATTCTCAAACCAATAGTTTTGTCGAAGTCACTAACCAAGCCATTCTCGAGGGATTAAAGAAATGGGTTACTGAGGCTAAGGGTACTTCGGTGGATGAGCTATCAAGCATCCTATGGGCCTCCTAGATGATACCTAAGATCGGGTCGGGAGAATTATCATTCAGCTTAGCCTTTGACACTAAAGCTATCCTACCACCCGAGATAGCCTTTCCAATACCTTGGGTTGAGAACTTTAATAAAAAAAATTCAAAAAAGGATTTTGAGCTAGACTTAACCTAATCAGCAAAGTCAGAGTCGAGGCACATTATAAGCATTGAGATATAAAAAAGTGATGACAAAGTTATAAAACTAAAGTGTCCACCCTCGTGGAGTTGGATTAGGGGATCTAGCACTCCGTAAAGCTGAGGTTAATGACCTGACTGGCTCTTGAGAAATGTTGGCACTAAACTAAGAAGGGTCATATTGAATCATCCAGGTCGTCCGAGATAGAATGTATCGTCTCGGGACAATAGAAGGTGTGTCGTTGCCGAGAACATGACACATTGTAAACTTGAAAAAGTTATATCCCTAACACTCCTCTTAGGATCCGATCAGGAAAAACTATACTCTAAGCAATGGATATTGATCTACAAAGCTCAAGGCACTGGTTGTGGAGTTGAGTGTATCTTCAAGACACCATCATTGTAAATTAAGAAAAAGAAACTTCATTTCATAAAAAAAATTACATCAATTCAGTAGAGCCTCTACATTCAAAATGAGATCCTAACATATTAAAATAAAGGATTGATGAGATAAATATGTATGACATAAAGAACAAGTCGAGTAGACTGATCCAACAACTTAAAAATAAAAGATCAGCATAATGAAGGATGATAACTTAGGTGTTGGGACAAGGCGGTAGGTTGATACTATCATCAAAGGGCACTTTGGCTGCCATCAAGATATTATAGTCATCGAGGAAATCAATGAACGAGTCCTCTTGAGCTTCAGCTTGGGATACCTTGTCTTGAAATGGGCCTAGGCAATTTGGTCCCTGAACTAATATGAGACAAACTTCGTCCTCTCTAAACCCTTTTTAAACTTGGTTGACGCTTTATAATCAGTGATTGCCTCCTCTCGATATTTTGACATCATGCATCGTTCGGCTCTAACGCATCCTTCAGTTCCTGAGTTTGTTCATTGGTTGCCATAACACTCTTAGTTGTACGCTCTCATCAAATCTAGCTCTAGAGTGAGCTACAACATATCATCCTCCATGGCCTGGTTATTGCTCCAGACCTCCTTCAACTGGTTGAGGAGGTTAGCGAGGCATAGCTCGACTGCCTCAAGTTATTGTGCCAACTCAACCCCTCAAGCATCTACCTCTACAATAGTAGCAAGAGCTCCATCCTTCATTAGCCCCGCAATCTCTTCCTGAAGATCATTGATTGTAGGGGATTGCTGATGGATAATAGAACCAACATTGTGTGCATAATCAATGACGGTCATCACATAGTGATAGTGCTACAAATAAAAAACAAATGGATGAGTAAAGAAAATCTGAAGGAGCTAGCCACACCTAACATTCCAACACTTCGTTATAGAAGTAGATGTCGTTCTACGATAGTATTATTTTGATGTCACACTATCGCTCCATACCTTTTCCTTCTTACATAAATCCTCCCATCTTGACTATAACAATATAGTCAAGGCCAGATATAGTAGGTTAGCTATTTGAATAGCCACGAAGGGCAGGGGCTCGCCCCTGCATAAATTAAACATCGAACTTGGTCTATCTCATTTTTTCCCAAAGAGGATCGAGAACTTCAGTAGCCCTCTAAAGGCCCTAGTACTGCAAAAGTAGGAGGCTCCTTATTTGGAACTAGCTCCGCGGGTTCCAATCTCCTTTGAGATACTTTTGTCACAATAATCTTCTACTTCTTTCTTGGCTTGTCAGTGCTAGCATTGGTGGTTAGACCGATTGGACTTGATGTCTTGAGTGGTGGCGGCTCGTGGACAGTGGCTGGAGTAGACAAGGCAAATGTCATGCCCGAAGAAGAGTCAAGATCCTTCCTCTTAAAAGAAGACAGATTAAACAACCACAATCATAAGATTATAGAGGATTAAAAAGAGGTATGAGATGAAATAATTGGGGGTTAGGGTCATACCCCGAGGAGTTGAGCTGAGACTCGCATCGATTAACCAATCATTGTTCATTTTCTAGATGACCTTAGAGGAAGAGAATATATCTGTCTATTGAAGCATCCGACCCACCTCCTTATCTATGCAATGTATTAACTATGTGAGATCAAACTCTCAATCTCGACTTGGACCTATAAAAGAAGAAGTGCTCCTTCCAACTCTTATGGTTGGAAAGGGCTTCTTTAACTTTAAAGCACCCATAAGCAGCTAAGTAGTAGTGACTTCTCCCCTTACATAGTTGAAAATAAGTTGCAAAAAGTTTGTGTCGGAGTGATGTTGGCGCGCCAACATTCCCGATAAACACAACTAGATAGCGCCACGAGTTGGGTGCCACATGAAAAGGTGATATCTACTACTATTATAGGCAGAGCATTGACCAAGTGAGATCCAACCCTTAATCTCGTCTTGGACCTATAAAATAAGAAGTGCTCCTTCCAACTCTTATAGTTAGAAGGGGCTCCTCTAACTTTAAAGCACCCCTAAGCAGCTAAGTAGTAGCGACTTCTCCCCTTATATAGTTGAAAATAAGCTATAAAAAGTTTGTGTGTTGGAGTAATGTCAACATGCTAACGTTCCCTGATGAACACAACTATATAGCATCACGAGTTGAGCGTCACATGTGAAGGTGATATCTTTTATTATTATAGGCAAGATACTATCACTGAATGGAGGGAAAGATAAAGTCCAACCTTGAAGGAGTTACAGGATAAGCAAAGAGACATCGACACAGGATTGAATGGACATTGACCGGGTCGAGTGACTTGGAAGTTGAACTCGGTCAAGATAGAATATATAACTCACAAGTGATCTAAAAGTGATGCAAGTACTACTAAATCATAGTCATGTGAACTTTTTATTAGCTCTAAATCCTAAAAAACTTTTGGGTTCACGGGAATTGCCTCCCTCGATGAAAGGGAGGTCAAAACTTCCTCCACCCTTGAGCTATCTAAGGACAAAGCGTGGACCTAAACTACTGGTGGCTAGTAGATCGAGAGGAACTTATACAAGAAAAAAGAGATATCTTGACCGGAGGAGATAGAAGAGTAGAATGGTAGAATATTGTCATATAATTGAACCAACCCTGAGACTATGAGTGACTCAAGAACCAACTCACCTTGTAGGGAATCAAGACAAAGTATAGAAATTTTCTAATGAGGCCCTGGAGGCTCAAACGAAAGAATGAGTCTCACCTATAAGGAAAGGAGAATTTATAAGGAGGAAATCGATCTCTCTCCTCCTGATTGAGATAAGTATCCCTTCGGGACACTTCAAAGGGATGCTAGTGAATTAAGAATTCATAAAGCACTAGATAAAAGATTCAAAATATGCCAGACAAGGGATTTGAAAATGTGCTAGATGAAGGACTTGAAAAATGAAGAAATCCACTATAGCAAAGGCACAAGATCAACGTGCTAGCGCTGTCTGTGGGAACATTTTACCTACCAAGATCAACGTGCTAGCGCTGTCTGTGGGAACATTTTACCTACCAAGGTAAAAAGACCCAACCCGCATGAAGAAATCTGCCACGGTAGAGGCATAAGGTAAAATGCGGCCCAGGACGCATGAGTAAGAAAAATCTAACCCACATAAAGAAATCCACCATGGTGAAGGCACAAGATAAAATACTTCCGATGTATGTGAGTTGAGAAAAATTATCCCTTTTGAAGAAATCTACCACAGCGAAGGCAGAAGGTAAAATATGCTCGAGATACATTAGTTGAAAAAACCCGACATGTGTGAAGAAATATTTCATGACAAAGACATAAGGTAAAATGTGCCCGAAACCCTGAGTCGGGAAAACCTAACCCATGTAAAAAGAAATCTATCATAATAGAGGCACAAGGTCAATATGCATGAAACGTGTGAATTGGGAAAACCCAACCTACGTGAAAAAAATCCATCATGGCAGAAGCACAAGATAAAATATGCTCAAGGCGCGTGAGTCGGGAAAACCCGACCCATGTAAAGAAATCCACTACGATTGATGCATAAGGTAAAATATGATCGAGGCATGTGAGTCGAAAAAACCTAACCTGTATGAAGAAATTCGTCATGGTGGAGGCATAAGGTAAAATGTGCATGATGCACATGAGTTGAGAAAACCTAACCCGCGTGAAGAAATCCACCATGGCAGAAGCACAATGCTAACGTGCTTGAGTTGTCATATCTCAAATTTATAAAAAAGTAACAAATCATCATTTTATTATTCATAATTTATAAAAATATATTCATTTTTCATCCTTGAATTCAAATCCTTATCTTTACAATAGTAAGTATTTTATTAACTAGAAAAAGGATGACATATTCTTAGTAGGGCCACAAGTGATAAAAAAGGTCTCTTCCACCCAAGCCTTAGATCTATTACTAAGTAATAGATTACTTTAAAAATAAATATAAAATAAAAACATATCAACAATCACACATGTTGGTAGGAACCTCTGAAAAATCATAAAAATAATCTTTAATATTTATAAAACATATACATATATTAATAATTTAATAAATAATAATAATATATCGACTTATTATAAAACTCATGCATAAAAAAATGATAATTTTAAGTAATAAATAAAATCATCAATAAGCCATATGTAATACTTACATAATACTCAAATAACAAAGGTGTACATTACACCCGATGGTGTATTCATATCGTGGATGGAGAGGCATATTTTACGAGTTAGATTCCTCCCAACAACGGATCGAGAGAACCCATATCGCACTCCCAACAATGAATAAAGTAGTATATCTCATCCGCCCAAGTAGGGACATGTTCCTCTCGACAATAGATGAAGGAACCATCTAACTGTTACATTTGATGGCTTACTAATTCCATAAGGGAATCGCTCTGCGTGCCCTCAATAGGGATACATAAATAACCATGATCATTCATTCATCTATTCATTCATGATGCATCCAAGAAATAGAATGATAAAATACTATGAGGAACCATGCTTGATGTATGATCTACCATATTATATCCATTGGTGACAACTTCTTCCACAGGTTGCACTTCTAATATGAACTACTAACATAATCACATATACTTCATAGTAACAACCATATCAATACCATAAATTTAAAATGTAAAAAATCAATAATCATTTCCAAATGATACCTTCAGATAAAATTTTTAAGTTTGTCAAATCATAAAGACATGAGACATCGATATCTCAAAAATCCTTGATCAACCAGAACCCTAATTAAAATAGCTCAATTCAATTAGACCTAAGGGAACTAACATCAAATCCTTATAAAACTGGTTTGGAATCATTCTAGAAAGTCTAATTTAGATTTGATTAATTTCGATTAGGTAAAGTATGTTTGCACTAGTCAAATTGGTCTGAAATCACCCTAAACTAGCTTAAACCGATCAAACTTGTCTGATTTAATCAATTAGTGAACTCAAACCAATAAAGAGAAAGAAAATTGGACTATGTTATTTAGTGCTAGCCTAACCGACCCACCTAAGTCTTCGATGAGTTATGTGTGTTGAATCTCCAATTTTGATGGTGAAATCAATTGATGAGTTTACAATCTAATCTATGTTTTGAGTGACGTAGGACTAACGTCGATCAGAAAAGATAAATCAATTAAAGCAGGAGGAATCAGATGTTGGACCGGAGTGGAACATGTTAGAAGATTATACGTTGGAGGATCAATCGACGTATCGATAGAAGGCTTCGTGCTATGAGTTTAGGAATTAAGCTGAAGGATCATACATTATGCGAAGGAGATCAAAAGTAACAGAAGTCAATATGTCGATTGGGTAATACACCGAAGGAGAGGATGATGCACCGGATGAACTAATGATATATTAGACAACATAAGATTCATGCTTATAATTGTGTGTCTAGATCGAGTTAGTTTAGGTCTAATTAAGTCGGTATTTGGCGAAACAATGTCAACTCAATTAGAGGCCAATTGAGCCTCAATCAGGGCTGAATTAAGCCTATTATTTGGCCCATTCAATGTCCTATAGTAGGGTTTGGCGATGGTATCGCCCAGACACAGTCTTCAAGATTGTGTCAGATAGTGGTATCGCCAAACTGGGCGGTGGTACCGCTTAGACACAGTCTCCCAGATTATGTCAGGTGGTGGTACCACTAGATTGGGCAATGGTACCGCCCAATGTTAGTGCAATAGGTGGTAGGTAGTACCACCCAGGCGGTGGTACTGTCAGGACCCGGGAAACCTAGGATGAAACCTTTTTTTGCTCTAATTTTGAAGTCATTTGGGGTATATAAATACCCCAACTATTCCTGCATGGAGATGCAAGAATTAGCACGAAATTAAGTTAAAAAAAGGGGGAAAGAATACTTGAGAAAAATTGAAAACTCTCTTAGGATTTAGAGTCTCTTCCTCCTAGAGTTAGAAGTTTTCTAAGGGAGGAGTGAGGTCTAAAAGAGAGGTTATAAAGGTTCTCCCCTGAGCCTATCAAAAGGAGAAAGAGTGTAAAATGTTAGTTAATCTTTACCCATTGAAGAAAGATCGGTAGTGGAAGCCGGTGGCCTCGAGTGAAGAGGAATCGGGAGTGGATGTAGTTCACGTTGACCGAACCACTATAAATCTGGTTTGCATTTACTTTAAGCTTTCCATCTTCATATTATAAACTAATTCACTATGCTTACGAATGCTTTCAAGTTAAACGCTTTCCGATATTGGATTTTATCGAACGTAAGATTTTTGAACCAACGTGATTTTATCGCTACACTAATTCACACACCCGCACCCCCATGTGCCACCCCCCCACCCCCCCCCTCCCCCCCACCCCGCACCCCCCTTTTTAGTGTCATATTGATCCTAACAATGTGCATCATACATACTTGTCCTAAGTAATAGGTTGGGCTGAGATACAATGAGTTAGATAGAAGAGCAACGATGTAGGCCTAATTTCGCAAACTGGGCTAACTCTCACAAACAAGTTGGGTTGAGTCTTACCACTGAATTATGCCATGTTTGTCTTGCGGGTTGGGTCGTATCTAGACACATGAGTTGGGGTTGTATCTAATCATATGTATTAAGTCTTACCTACCCACATGAGTTGGACCATGCCTACCCACATGAGCTTAGTTGACCCGGCCTAACAGATTAATTTGACCCAAGTTAGACCCTAGTTAGACTCCTCTTATTAAATTATATTATAATATATTAAATTATTAAAAAGTAACTCAAATCCATGAATTAAGGAATTTAAATTCATCTTAAATTTAAAGCTAATTAAATCATAAAACATCACACATAATTCTTGAAACATACACATACACACACATACATACACACACACAAATATATATATATATATATATATATATATATATATATATATATATATATAAAATAAATAAATTAAAACTATTATATTAATTTAAAAATAAAAATAATTAATTTAAATCAAACTTGAAATTCACTGAAGCTTGAGAGACTATTATAAGTCAAATAATCATTTTAACATCACAAATCAATTATCATTATTTATTAATCATAAAATTTTAAAATTAAAATACTATTATGCATAATAAAATTATCATAATCCTATTATCAAATATTTCAATCAAAGTTAATTAGAAAAGAATAAAGGATCCTACCTCTCATTAGGAATTCTCTTTTTGAGGAATCCTCTTCTCAATCCTCCCACCACCGAGCATAGTGAGAAATAAGTGAGAGGAGCCTCCTTTAAATAAGAGAAGATGAGTTCTCCCGAAAGATAAATAATAATTTAATTTATTTTTATTTTACCTTCACACACAAATATAGAAATATAATATTCATTTCTTATAGTTACATTACTCATCAGAAAATAAATTAATTAATAATTTAATCGATTGGCAAAATTTTTAACTTGTCCATATGATTAAGAAAATTAATTTTAACCATTTCCTTAATCATACTACACAAATAAGGAAGCTAATAATAAATAAGATAATACATTATTTATAATAATTAATTTATGTTAAGGAAGAAAATTATCGATAACTATATAAGATGTATGGGTTAGGAAAATCCGACTTATGTAAAGAAATCTCATACGGTGGAGACACAAGGTAAAATATGCCCAAGACGTGTGAGTTGGGAAAACCCGACCTACGTAAAGAAATCCACCATAATGGAGGCACAAGACTAATATGCCTGAGATATGTGAGTTGAGAAAACCCATCCGAATAAAGAAATCTACTATGATGGAAGCACAAGTTAAAATTTGTCTAAGGTGCACATGCCGGGAAAACCCAACCCATAATAAGAAATCCTAAATGCTCACATGTTAGATAAAATAAACGTTACACTTCAAGCCCCTCTCTTGAAAGAGTCTCAAAGCGAGCCCCGAAACACGTCTTCAATGGGAGAACAAATGATAGAGGAAATAATGTCAACTAATCATCCGATATATCACCGTTGCATGGTGCCCGATGAGGGAAGATAAAATGAAGCTTCCTTCTTATCATTTATGACGAGTAAAGTAATTGCAAGCTTCCTTCTTGCCATTTATGACAAGTAAAGTAATTGCAAGCTTCCTTCTTGTCATTTATGACAAGTAAAGTAATTGCAAGCTTCCTTCTTGCCATTTATGATGAGAAAGATAATTATAAAATTTATTTTTTCTATTTATGAAAAGAAAGATAACCACAAGCTTCTTTCGTACTCTTTACGACTATGTATAAAAGCTTAAGGAAAAAATATGACCCTTTTTCAACCACTCGTGTCTACACTTAGAGACTTAAGATTGCTAACTTGAGCATCGGAGAGATCAGATCAAGAAACATCTTCCGACCTTAGTCTTTATATAGGTGGCACCTCGGGAGCTATGTATTTTCATCTCAAAGACACATCGGATAATCTTATGCATACGAGTCCAAACTTCATCGAGTTGACCAAGATATCAATAATATTTTCCTCTAATAGATTGAAACAAAAAAATATTAAATCTCTAAGGGTGTCGTACTCTACAAAATTGTATCATGGTGGGGGTGGTGTATCAGATAAAACTTAGATTAAGTTAGTTTAAAGAGTAAGGTATCGAATGCATAAAAAAATTATGAATTCTTGTATATAGTGGAAAAAACTTGAAGGAGGTTTTTTTTATAGTGCGACTTTAGATTATTACGTACGTAAATGCACATTAAAGTTGGGGATGGTAGGTGCATCTCTCAACCTTGATGGAGTTATGATGCGTTGAATCTGTAGGACATGTTTGTAACACAATTGATAATGTTCGATGGATGATGGTACAATGGTCATGTAGCCAATGAGATATTGGTCACATTAGATGTTGATAACATAGCATTAAGGTATTGTCCACATAACATCGAGGAGTTGAGTATATAACATTGAGATTTTAGCATCGAGGTATTGAGCATAACATTGAAATTTTAGGTGTTGAGTATATAACATTAAAATTTTAGCATCGAGGTGCTAAACATATAACATTAAAATTTTAGCATCGAAGTGTTAATATAATACTGAGATATTAATCATATAATACTGAAGTGTCAATCATGTAACACCAAGGTATCGACCATGTGACAACTAAGGTATCAATTATATAATCATCTTCTTGTCAGATATATATAAAAAAAAAAGAAGATAAATCAGTACATCATGTGTTAGTTACATCATCTTCTTATCAAATATAAATAAATAAAAAAGGCAAAAATAGAAAAATAGAAAAATAGAAAAAGAGGACCAATCAGTACATCAGCATAAGATTGACCAAAACAAATAAAAACATAAATTTTCCGACCTACCGGATTCGAACCAGCGACCTAAGGATATCTGAAATCACTACAATCCTCCGCTCTACCATCTGAGCTAAGGTCGGAGTGATATCAATAAATTTTGTTAAATATTAAGGTGTTAAACATATAACATTGAAATTTTAGAATTGAAGTGTTGACCATATAACAGGGAGATATTAATCATATAATACTGATGTATCAAGTAACAAATAAAAAAAAGATAAATCAGTACATCACGTGTTAGTTACATCATCTTCTTATCAAATAAAAAAAAAGGCAAAATAGAAAAAGAGGACCAATCAGTACATCTGACCAAAACAAATAAAAATATAATGTTTCCGACCTGCCGGATTCGAACCAGCGACCTAAGGATATCTGCAACGACTACAGTCCTCCGCTCTACCATCTGAGCTAAGGTCGGACTGACATCCACAAAGTATGTTAAGAATTGAGGTGTTGAGCATATAACATTGAAATTTTAGAATCGAAGTGTTAACCATATAACACTGAGATATTAGAAGTGTTATGTAACAAATATAAAAAAACAAAAAAAGATAAATCAGTACATCACGTGTTAGTTACATCATCTTCTTATCAAATATAAATAAATAAAAAAAGGTAAAATAGAAAAAGAGGACCAATCAGGACATCAGATTGACCAAAACAAATAAAAATATAAAGTTTCCGACCTGCCGGATTCGAACCAGCGACCTAAGGATAACTACAACGACTACAGTCCTCCGCTCTACCATCTGAGCTAAGGTCGGATCCGTATTAGTGAGTTATGTAATAAAATTTAGTAGGATAGTTATATTTGCATACTGTACACCGAACCAACTCGGCAAGTAATTGACATTGAATTAAACTTACGATTTCAGTAAACACATTGTTCGACTCAGGCAAGTGTTAATTTACAGTACAGTTGGAGTGTCAATTTTCAGTCCAAAAACTTGATACAAAATTAATACCTTGATATGTCCATAAAAAATAATCACTCTTCAACATAGATAAGTGCAAGATTTCTGAAAAAATACAACTTAAGTTTATAACACTTCAAATATTTTGCACGTTGGTCTAGAAATATCTTTATAACTTGCATATTGTTCAGTGAGTTCAGCTGGACCTTAAGATCCAAAACCATAAATATCAAGTCCCTTCCCGTGGTATCAGTAGTAGTTATTCGTAGCACTGTAAGTAATCGTTGTAATATCATACCTTATCTATCCTGCAGTCCGCATAGCAGCATTTGTTATCTCCAGCTATAAGCTCAAGACGAACGGGCGTCTGAGAATGTCAGGGAACAAAAAAGAAGCGTCAGAATAATGAATTGCGAAGACAGTGAGAACGAAGATTCACGTCAAAGCCTTGTCTGATACAGTTAACACCCATCACCGACGGTGACTTCGAACTGCATGTCATCTTTATACCACTCACTAGTGCATCGATCCTCACCTTTATCTGGAGGAAAATACGCTCCTCTTGTTTCCTATGGTCATACCTCTTGTTTCCTATGGTCATACGTCGTTGTTGTCGTGGCCTCATTCCTCTCCGGGAGGACATGAGTCTCTTTAGCTGCTACATGCATGCCCCTTCCGGTAGTATCAGGAATACAATAGGCAATGTATAAGCGAAGAATAAAATCAGAAGCAATGGAAGCATATGCAAACTTAAAATGACCAAACTGAAATAGGACACAACCAACAAGGGAGCACATCATAAGCTCCAACATCAAAATTAACAAACATGTCTTAATGTTTGAAACACCACAATGCCTTGCAAGCAAACAGAGAGAACCATGTCAAACAGATGTTTCTGAAAATAATTTGTATAACAGTTTTGTGTTGCATGGAGGATTCTGACAAGCTCTCTGCCGAAATCAATTTTGGTGCTAGCATAAACCCAATACAAGAGTTAAAGGAGGATCTTAAAGAATAAAGGTAACAGTTGAAAAACCAAATCACAAATTCACTTGACAACATTGCCCTCGTGTTTTAGCAGCCAAGAGCAAATGCGGCGATATGTTATTTCCTTACATAAAGGGTCTCTTTTCTACCAAATGGTTTCAAATAACCAAGGAACACAAAGAGCACAATATTTCCTTATCAATTAAATTTACATTTAAAATGACCATTTGTATATTTCTTCTTCTGTGAAAAGAAGTGCCTCCGGATAATTTGTGTTGAACCACATGCTAAGCAAGTAGTTGGAGCTATAACATCTAATAGCATCTTCCAAAAAGCATGTAAAAGCTAGGTGGCTGAGTTTTAATAGCCATCAGAAAAAAAATATGTAAATGTACTAGTCTAGTCTGATTAGGTGAGAAAAAGATGAAATGCAGCAACTCAGGGAAGAAATCTATATGACAGGAAATCCAGAACAAAAATTGACTTGGGCATTCCATCTTGATATAACATTGACAAGACGACTTATTTTCCATAGTATAACTCTCCATCATGCAAGTGTTAGAATTCTAACTTCAATGTATAACCAACTCAAATGTCATACACCCAACAGGAAACCTTGGAGGTAAAATGACAGCTTAAAGAAATCTGACCACATCAGATTAGAAATATGCATCTCATCAAGGTGGAAATTAAGAAACAAAGAACAGGGAAAATACTAACAGGAGAATTATTCATTACTCATCTATATTCTGAAACCAGTACAAAGTAAAGATCTGTTTATACTTTGAGCAGACCCACAGGGTATGAAAAACAGATACATGTTCTTTATTATAAAGCTAGCTCCCAATCCCCAACACTTGATTGAGACATGTAAAATTATAACAAGCACCATATAATCTATCAGTAAAGGTAATAATGCACAACAGAAATAACTGCATACCTATTAATATATTGTCCAAGTCAAGGAAAACCTTTTTGTTAATGAAAGTAAGACTGGCATATATATCACATCAGAATGTGACAGATAATCCACAAGGCTCCTTGTCTAAACTAAAGCTCATAGTATCAAGATTAGCCAAGGGATTTGAGAGAGACGAACCTAAAGGTGTCAAATAGATGGAAAAGGAATCGTATTATACGTAATAGGAAAAGAAAATCTTTAAGCTCATATTTTTAATTTTTGTGGTTTATTTTTTATTTTAGAAATTCTTAGCACGCCACTTCATTGAAAAACTAAATTATTCTTATACTTCAATTATTACACTGTAACATGCTCATCTTATAACCACCATTATATGCCTCTTAATTTGAGTGCTCTTAGAACATGGGGCATCTCAAGAAAAACCTAACTTTTCATAAATGTCTCATTTTTCTGTGATATGTGAAAATATGATTCATTATTGCAGCTAGAACAGAAAGCTCCTTCCTGCCCATATATTTGCAAACTTACATTCTCTTCCCACATACTTCTCTCCTCTCTGTTCGTCTCTCAACTTTCTCACCTTATACTCTACTGTATTGCACTAGACAATATTATACACTGTAATAGAATAGAATAGTACAATATGGTGAATTGTACACTCTAAAGTATAGTCTACATTTTATTAATATTATATTCTACACTAAATTCATTTTTTTTTCATACTATAATAAGACTATGATGCTCATATTGGCATATTATTCCACCATACTCACATCGATGAATGACAGATTCTAGTATGGGTTTTCTCCAACTCAACCAAAAATTGTCTGCACTCTGTTAGTCTAGGCTAAATTAGATTCTTCTATATCATTGACTACCGTTGATGAATGACAGATTCTGGTATGGGCTGTCTCCAACTTGACCCAAAATCATCTGTGCCCAGCGATCCTAGGGTAAATCAGATTATTCTATCTAATCAGTTACTGAATAAGAGAAAAAAAAACAGAAAGCAGCTATCATTGGTTGCATCATTCCTCTAACAAGAAGAGAACAACATAAGAAGGGCAAGAGAGATGATTGAAGGGGAAGAGGAAGATAAATGGTGCCCTGCTCTCGGAGCCAATTGGAAGGACCTTTTAATCAATATACAGAATATATAGATCATTTCAATTTCTGTCCATCACTGCTAAGTGACAAATAGAGAAATAATTCATGGGATTTAACATCATGCCCTCTGGTAACCTACCCCCTTGAAGCAGATCCCATGGTGTGAAGGAAACAGAAGCATAAGAGGAGACGATAAATACAAGATAATAAAGTACCAAGGAGAAAAGATATGATAAAAAGAAAGAAAATAGTTTTAATATAGTAATAACTATTTTTACAATTAGTTTTATTTTATTTTAAAATACATAATGTACTTTCAAAGTTAAATTTTAAAAGTATATAAAAAGTTGTTCTGACCCATTTTAGATCAAATCCCCATTCCTGTATATCAAATGCTGGACCATAGCTAGTACAACAACCATGCAGAACAATTAGTTCCCTATCACATTCAATACACCACACCCAAATTTGAGCAACAAAGACATATGATACAATATAAAAGAGTTTAATATAAAATAATATGGTCTATGCATATAGCACATAGTAGGCACAGGAACGTGCAGGCAGGCCAAGGAAACTGAACATTTGAGTCAAACTTATGTATTTAATTCAAATGATATGACTCAGCTCTTATAGATAACAGTTTAAATTAGGATGCTTGAATTAATAATTGTCTTAATCAGAACTTAATCAAATACTTGAGATTAATTAAAGCCTTTCATCTTTCCCAATGCCATAAGCTGTGATACCCTGACAGCCAATTGACTTTTCGTGCTGCCTCTTTCCCATGACTCTAAAATTCTGACAGCTAATTCAACTTTTATACATCACTAGCATCTAGAAACACCACAGATGAAGCACCAGAAATATTCAATTTTCAATTCCATCTTGAATCCCATGATCTTGCTCTAGCCACATCAACTTCTCACCATCAGATATTGTCATGACTCTAGTTGCCAAATGTAGCTATGTCAACTGTGATGTCAGTCCCACTTGTGAACTTGGAAACAGAGACATTTCAATCAAACTTCAAGAAATGGAACCTAAACAGTTTCGTTTCAGTGTTCTTCAATGCCCATTTTCTAACTCTGGAGTAACAGCATGTGAATGAAAATAAACTGCACGCTATTGATGCTTATCAAATTAAAATAATCTTCACAGCATAAATCATTAATCCAGAATAAATTGCAATTCTATTGTGCAATGCAATATTCAAATGCTAAAAGACATTAATACAGAGGTCATAGCTAAGAGAAAACAATTATTTAGCAGAAAGCATTGGTATGAAGTCAAACAAGGATTATAATAAAATCAACAGTGCAAGAGATCTACCTTAAACCATAATGATGTAGGGATTAGGGAAAGCATGCCGAGCATCCACGAAGCAATCATTTATCAATGTACATGGTCAAAGACTGAAGGAGGATATGTTGAATTGACAATGATCAAACACCAGCAACTAACAGAAAACAAAGCTGTAAGTTTGATCAAATGTTAAATCAAACATTCACTAGAGATCTATTTAACTAATTCAGAATTCACATGCTTAAAAGAACCAAGTGACTCCTGAGGTAGAAACCTTTAGTGACACTACAGAAATTTTACTCCATAAGCAGGTACCTAAGTACAACATGTCCAAAATGCAGTATATATCATAGCATGGTGAAGCATAAAATTAAACAGCAGTAACTTAGTCTGCAGATCACATCTCAGAGAAGACGTGATTACTCATCAAGCTCCAACCAAAACAAGCTACCATAATCCTCAAATCCAAACTGACAATCCATAATAAAAAGATAGAATCCAGACTAAGTTCCAAGAAGAGGACAACATCAAAATAGAAGTATAAGGTCCAAAATACATACATCCATAATCAGAGAGAAAAATAAATAGAAATAGTCACCATATTCAAACAACTGCTGAATTGGAAGCCTTTCGCGATATCCAGCACCAATAGACACTAAAACCCATGTAAATTGGTCATCAAGCTCCAATCAAAACAAGCTACCGTAGCCCACAAATCTGAGCTGACAGTCCATAATAGAAAGATAAATTTTGAACAGCATTGACTGTTACACAGAACATGGGGACTAAATTCCAAGGAGTGGAGAAACATCAACATAAAAGATAAGGTCCAAAATCCATACATCCATAATCAATGAGAAAACTAAATAAAACTAGTCGCAGGACTCAAGCAACCATTGCATTGGAAGCCTTTCTCAATATCCAGAGCTGATAGACATTGAAAACCCAGGTGATCTCTAAATGACATGAATAACCACGGTCTCAGTATGAAACTAGAACAGAGGGAACACCAATCAGCGAGACAATCCAACAACAAGAAACAAAAATTAACAGAATAGATTAGTGCTTTAGACCAAAAATTTCTGAAATATTGGTCTATTGCATATATTATATACCTAAAGTGGTCCATATCCACCCATTGGTCCAGTTGGTGGCCTCGAGATTGGACCTTGCCCTGTTGGAACTCCTTGATAAGAACTGGCACCTCCACCTCCTTGTTGAGCAACTGACTGAGCTCCCTGGAAACCTGGAGGGCCCTGCAACCCTGGTGAACCTTGAAAACCTGTAGGTGCATGATACCCTGGAGGTCCTTGATATGCAGCATTTCCCATTCCGTAGGTTGGCACCTGTGCTACCTGAGGACCGGTTGGAGCAGTTACAGCTTGCTGACTCCCTGCTGCACCAAATGCAGCTGCAAAAGCAGGGTTCAAAGAAGTAATCATGGCCGGCGTGATCCCAAAAGCTGCAGGATTTTGCCCAGCTGCTGCCAGTAGAGCCAGCACCGCAGCATTTTGTTGCATCCCCTGACCAAAGGCTTGTGTACCGCCCATGCCAAGGAGACCCTGTCCTAACATCGCAGCTTGTTGTGCTAACCCCATATCTGGGGTCCCTGCATAACCAGACCCATTGAGAGTCCCTGTGCTGGAAGCCACATTTGGCGGAGCAGCAGGAGTTTGAATGGGCGCCGCCTTACTCTTGTTATCAGTGGCTCGCTGACAGTAGAGCAGGTGACCCTCAAAATTCTTGTTTGGCTCCTCGAGGGCCCTTAGAGCGCCCTCCACGGTCTTGTAGACAAAGAGGGCGTACCCTTTTGGCTTCCCCGTGTGACGATCAAAGCCAATGGGCCCCTCCTCAATCTCGCCGTACTGGGAAAAGAAGGCAAGGAGGCGGCCACCGTCAACGTCAGAATGAACGTTCCCCACGTATATCTTCCTCGAGACGTTGTCCTGATGAGAGGCGGGGCCAGGGCTAGGGTTAGGGTTTTGGTGGTGGTGCGGACCCGGGTTGTGGTGGTGGACGGAGGGGGCGGAGGGGCCGGAGGAGGCCAGTTGGCAGGAGGTCATGCGATTCTCGATGACCTTCTGGGGGCAGTGGAGGGCAAGTCGGGCAGAGCTGCGGTGGCGGAAGAGGACGAAGCCGTAGCCCTTGGATCGGCCGCTTGCCTTGTCGACGATGACGCGGCAGTCGTCAATGTCGCCGTAGCTGGCGAAAGCGGCACGGAGGCCCTCCGCGGTAGTGTCCCAGCCGAGGCCGTGGACGAAGAGCTTGCGGTGGGAGGGGTCGAGATCGGCGACGCGGCGGATCTCCGCGAGGGTGGCAGGGTCGGAGGCGGCAGCGGTGCGGAGGAGGCCGACGAGCTGGTCCCTCGACAGCGGCTCCAGGAGCGTCCCCACGTCATCATCGTCGTCCTCGCCACCGTCGTCGTCGTCAGAGGCCGGGGCCGGAGTGTAGACGACGGGCTGGTGGTGGGCCTGGGAGAGAGGATCGGCGGCGTGGTTTAGGGCGCCGGATAGAAGCTCATCCTCTTGGTCGACCTTCCTCTTCTTGGTAGCCATGGATGCCGACGGCACGGTTGCTCTGGGTTTGGTTCGCTTTTTAGGGTTTTAGAATCCGTCTCTCTTGTGGGTCATTTGCCTCCTCTTTGGGCCTTCTTGGGGACGGAGGCCCTTTGTTGGAGTCTTATAGGGTCCCGTGCAAGAGCACACAATTAATTTCCGTTTGACAATTTTATTTTATTTTTGTTTCTGAAAACTTGAAAAAATGGGAATCAATTGCAGAAAAAAATGTTTTGGAAATTTGCTTTTATTTTTTCTTTATCTGAAGTATTTCAACGTTCCTGAAACTTTTAGAAGCAATTCCAGTGAACTTTTCACTAGTTATATGACCGAGATGTAATTTTAACATGGCTTATGTTTTAATATTTTCAAAAATTAGAAATACAAAATGATTTGTGCACTCTATATTTGTTTTTTCTATTTATAAAAAGTTTGTTTAGTGTTCATCTTTTATAATTTTTGCATTCTAAAATTAGGAAGCTTTTGGATTAAGGCAAACTCAAATATAGTTGAGTTCCCACCACTATATACTTTATGAAAACAATTAACAAATATCAAAATTACCAACATGCTTTTTTTTCTCAATAAATATTTTTTTTTTTACTTTTGGAGTTAAAGAAAACATAAGACATGAATATTAATAAATAATAAGATTTATCGTATCGTAACGTATCATTTGATATGTACAAGAGATCGATATAGGTGATACATCAATATACATCATATATCATGTGTTCATACTCGGTATAGTTTGATATAATTCGGTATATATCATATCAATAATTAATCAATACATCAGTAAAAATCGATAAAAAGAATCATGCTAAATATATAATTTTTTAAAAATAAAAAAACTAATAATAATAAATATTATTATTATTATTATTATTTATTTTGAACAACAAATAAAGACATGCAAATTAATCTTTGTGTACTTGGAAATTATTTCATGCCTTGGGGTTAGAACCTTTACATTGCTTGAGATTTTCTTACAAAGAAAATTTGCATCAAAATTTGTAAAATTGAAAAGTTTGTTTTTGAGATAAGTTATCATTATATATAATCCAGAAGATAAACATTATTTTATAAAGAAGAATGCTTATTTAGAAATGCACTAATGATATTGATCGAGAATCTATTATCAGCAAACAGGTGATTGCCACATCACTCTCAATCCGGATGAAAATTAAAAATAAGACATAAGTTTCCTTCTCATCCGTTATGACAAGTAAGACTATTACAAACTTTCTTTTCATCTTTTATGACAAAAAAAGATAATTACAAACTTCCGTCTTTCCCTATGTGACAAGAAAAATAATCGTAAACTTCTTTCTCTTATTTTATTTTGTGACACATTATAAACTTCCTTCCTCTCTTTCACTTAATAAAAATACATCATAAACAGAAAAATAAAATAGGACTCTCTCCTTTCTCAAACTTCTCGAGCTTATATTTAAGAACATCATATTATTAACTTGAGTATCGGATGGATTGGACTAAAAGACCTCTCCCAACTCTGGTATTCATGCAGGTGCCATCTTAGGAGCACAATACTTTCATCACGGGAGCTCGACACCTCCACTTTAGAGCCACCTCAAATCCACCTTAGAGCCACCTCGAAGCCATTTTAGTCAATCATATGCATATAGGTCTGAATTATGTCAAGCTGACCAAGACGTCAATAACATTTTTTTCTAACAATTTGACGCTAGAAGAATGGCTCGATGTTGTAGAAACATCTATCTACCAAATCTCTCAACAAATACACTAGTGAGGAGGCTTCACCTCCAACCACAATACTTTTATTCAGGAGGGCAATTGCCATAATTCCCATATGAGGATATATCCACCTTAACACAAACACCGATGAGACACTAGAATTTGTTTATCGACTTAGGTCCCTTACCCCCAAAGGATGAACTCGAGCCGCCTGCTCGTTCCCACCAAGGTGTTCTTGCTAGTCATAGATGCTTTGATATTTTATCACTTTATATTACTTGTTGCATATATATATATATATATATATATATATATATATATATATATATATATATATATATATATATATATATATATATATATATATATATATATATATATATATATATATATGTTGTAATGTTAATGGATTTATATAATGGGAATTGGATCGTAATGATATCATGATAATGAGATCGATTCACCTTTAAACACAAACCCTAAATAATCCTAGTCATAAGTTACTCAAAAGAGATATTGAGATAACCGAATAAATTGATATGTTATATACCGGTCCATATGATGAAGGTAACTGGTCTCATAGCTATTCATGTGGGGACACAGGGCTACAATGTATGTGCTCATTGAAGAATGAGTTCACTAATTGATCCGCTCATAAAATGTCAGATGGTTAATAATACCTCATTATCAGTCAACGATTCCGTTGTCGTAGTGGTATACTTGGTCCTTAGACTTGAGACACCAAGGATATCCTATATGAGTACTCCACTCTTTAATATTAGATTTATAGGTTTGGAAGTTCTAGATCTAGTACAACCGGTCATCGAGAGTGGTAGTCAACCTTACGAGAGCTATTGAGTATCGATAGAGGATCATCTGCTCTCGGTGTTATGAGAGAAATATCCTATATGTTCTTCCTCAAACGAATCCCTAGCTAGAGTTATTCAGATTGAGAGAGAGAAAGAATTCTCTAGGGGAATCCGATTAGAGCGAGACTCAAGTAGAAATCGTATGGGTTTGACAACACCATGTTTGGTATACGGTCTCTAGTATATTAGATGAATGAGGGACTATAGGTACATAGTAACTAAGGACATATTGGACCAAAGGATTGGATTTTCTTATATCGTTTCAGGGTTGCGGCATAGTGGCCTAATACGTCCGTAATCGATGAGTCGAGTGAGTTATTATGAAGATAATAATTCAGTGAGCTAGAAGGAGTTATAATAAGTATGACTCATAGCTAGCTCGATATTGGGCCTAGAGAGTCATACACATATGGTAGGCATTGCGATAAGTAGAGGTTCGGATATGAGATATCCGTTGGAGCCCCTATCTTATTGGATATCCAATAAGCCCTTGAATTATTTGATCCTATGAATAAGATCAAATAAGAGTTAATGAGAGATTATTAGATAGAGATCCACTAATTTAAGAGGCTTGGGTAGTTGGATGAAGATTCAGTACCCAATAGAGTAGGATCCATTATAGTTAAGTTGATAGGGGGTCTCTATAAATAGGAGAGAACTAAAGGCCCATAGGCTAGAGACTACTTAGTTGTCACCTCCTATTCTTCTCTCCCCTTCTCCTCATATAATAGGTGCGGAGATTTGTACAACAATTTGAGGAGCGTCGTCACAACCCTGCTATGTGGATCATCGCTAGAGAGGAGGACACTTAACCTCCTTCATCCTCTCCTATAGATCTATAGTGGTTCAGGGATATATGATCTCCCTAGGTAAAACACAACTATCTCACACGTGAATTTAAGTTTCGCGAGTTTTTGCACACCAATCTACGCACGATGACAAATGCCTTTTTGAAAAATTTGGGATTTTTGTTTTCTATTCTTTCGCTGCGTATGTGATGCTACCTTTAGATTTTTCTATAGTGGTATCAGAGCCAAGTTGTTCGTGCAAAAGATTGGTTTTGAACGTGTATGTTTTGTTTTAGAAAAACTTTTGACATCAAAATCGTTGATGAAAAAGATGAGAAAGGGCAGCAACTATTGCTACTCCCGTAGGTTGGCCAAAGGCTGCTTGCAACCTTAGCTGAGAGCTCTAAGGGAGGTCTCGCCCATCTGCAACAGGCCACCTACATGTAGGGGCCGCAAGCGGCCGGGAGGTGACAATCGTCCGCTCATAGGCAAGGCTACTTGCATGTGGGCACTACGCTCGCCTGTAAGGGTGGCGCGTGCGGGCGCTGGGCCCTTGGGCGAGCCCCCTTACAGGCGGTGCTCGCTTGCAGAGGTGGCACCCGCCGCCCAAGGGCGAGCCCTTGCGGGGGCGCTTGCATGTGCTGCGCCCATGGGGGGTTCGCTTGTTGGGACGGTGTCGGCTCACTACGCGCGTCGCTTCGGGCACTATCGTTGAAGGGGCGGCGCTTGCCCACGGGCAAAGGGGACGCTTGCCTGCTGCGATGGCGTCATAGGCATACCGCTCACGAGCGAGCTGCCCGTGGGCAAAGACGGTGTCCACACCTCCCCCACACACCCCCCCTTCCTCGACATAGTGACCACCGCCGGTAGGGTGGTGACGTGTTAGGACTATAGCTTGGAGAGTCCTAATTGAGAGGGACATTCATGTAAAACTGTTAGGACTCTAGCTAGGAGAGTCCTAATTGAGAGGGACATTCTGTTAGGACTCTAGCTATGAGAGTCCTAATTGAGAGGGGCATTCATGTAGGAGATTTTTCTTAGAGAAGAATTAGGAGTTGTAAGGGAATAAGAGTCTTGAGTAGGAGTCCTATTAGGAGTTGGTTAGAAGTAAGAGTCTTAAGTAGGAGTCCTATTAGGAGTTAGGGTTTAGAAGCCCTATAAATAGCCATGTATTCCTTCTCTTTTCATAAGCAATAGATGAATCTTTTCTGTAGCCTTTGAGCAGCAACTTGGAGGGAGGAACCCCTATAGAGTTCCAAGGAGGCTGATCCCCTAAAGAGATCAATCCCAAGTTTAGAATTTGCAAGGGTTCTAACACATGGTATTAGAGCAGCGTTCTTGGTATCTCGCTGCCCTTCCACTACCATCCATTAGCCCTCCACAACTGCCCAAAGCAATTCCCACAATTGCTTAAAAGATCGTCGCCGAATTCCGCCATCATCTCCACCACCGCGGATCATCCTTTGATCTCCCCGTGAATTGCAACAGGTTCTGGTTTCCTACCTTACTTCTGCTGCAATTTAGTTATCCTTATTCGAAAATCCAAAAAACAAAACTGTTCCTATATTGCTGCATAAACCTTTCGTCACAAAGTTTTCATCTCTACGACGAAAGATACATTGCAGAATTCCAACCGCATAGTACCATCTTTTTGATCTTGCTACTATGTTTTTTCTATCCAAATTTCTATGAAATTTTTATGACATCTTTAACACTTCCTAACAGCAGATTTTCCTTTTGTTTTTTCAAAAAATTCTCAATATAAACCATTGATCTTTTACGTCAAATTTGCTATACTTGAAAATATGCACTGTAAAATTTCAACCGCATAGCACTGTTTGTTTGATCTTGATACTACATTGTTTCTATCCAAATCTCTACGAAATTTTTATGATAGCTTTGACACTTCCTAACAGTGGATTTCCCTTTAGTTTCATCAAAAAATTCTTAATATAAACCACTGATCTTTTATGTCTAATCTGCTATACCTAAAAATCTGTGCTGCAGAAAATTTCAGCCGCATATTGTTCCCTTAACCCATCTATTTGCAATCTTTTTTGAATGAAATTTCTTATACACTTCATAGATCATCTTGGCTTCCATCTAAGATTGATCTATTAAGAAATTCATCTCTAAATACGATTTTATGTTGCTGCAAATTTTCATTGTAACCCGCTGAAATTTTTCGACGAGAATTCTGCAATCGCAACTTGCACCAATTTCCTTGCTGTTATACCGTCGAAAGTTTCTTGTTTAAATTAGATATCCTTGCTGTTATATAAACTGTGATTTTGCTATTAATTCTCTCAAGTTTTTGGTAGAAATTGCGTCGAGAAACCGTTGTTTCTTCGACGACAATTCTACTCTTACAAGACAGCACATGCTTGCTGCAACTTCCACTGATTTCTATCAAACCTTTGCTACCATCTACCACAGATCCAAAACATTCATCCATAGCCCTAAAACTTCACTAAACCACACCCTCAAACTGCACCCAAAACAGCCACAAAACAATCCTAAACCGTAGCCTACATCCACCAATCCACCAACCCTTTCGACCATCACCTCTCTCAACCAATCCAGGCCTTTAACCCTACAAGAAAAAAGAGATCTTAATATCACAGATTTGGCGGCATATACTATGACATCTGAGGAGGTAATCAATGCTAAATTCGAAGCCTTCGAGGAGCGAATGGAGGATAAGATTTGGACGCTCTTTACTGAACTCAGATTGGGCCGACCACTAAGCCCAAAAAAATCATATCACGGAGAGAGCTTTGCTCAATCGCACCAAGCCCGAAGATATGACTTCCAAGAGAGAGAAAGCTTTATGACCAACCCCAACTATCCATGCATGAGAGTGGACTTCCCTAGATGGGAAGAAGGAGACCCGATTGGTTAGATCTCGCGCGCGGAGCGATATTTTTGGTACCACAAAACCGCGGATGCATCTATGGTGAAAAGTATAGCTATACATCTTGAAGGGGATGCTAAACAGTGGTTTGACTGGTTTGAACATACTTATGGAGTCTTTTCATGGCCACAATTCAAAGAAGGACTGCTGATCCGCTTCAGACCAACCGATTACGAGAATATTGACGGACAACTAGCAAAGATCCAACAAACCTCCACCATTCAGGAGTACCAAACCAGGTTTGAAAGGTTATCTAATCAAACTCATGATTGGTCTCAAAAACAGCTATTGAGGACCTTCATTGAGGGCTTGAAGCCGGAGATCCGAGGAGAAGTTAAAGCACGACAACCGTACATGCTTATAGCAGCCATCTCTTTCGCACGACATCAAGAGGAGCAATTGAACCATGAAGCTCACAGGACTAGGGTCACTCCTCAACCAGCAATATTAAAGCCCTCAACCCCCCCTATTGTCGATCGAGTCCCTTCACCAAAGAGGTCGACAAGAGAAGAGCCACAACCGACCGACGTTACAGTACACACACTAGCTGGCTACTCAAACCCGCAAACGATGAAAGGGAGACTTCTTGTGATTGAACCAATAGAAGAAGAGGTCATTGAATATTTAGAAGAGAACCTTGAACATAAAGAAGATGCGGAAGAAGAGCCACAATCGACTGACGTTATAGTACACGCACTAGTCGGCTACTCAAACCCGCAAACGATGAAAGTTGGAGGCCTTCTCAAACAACAACCGATCACTGTTCTCATCGACCCGAGCAGTACTACTAACTTCCTAAATAGTAAACTTGCTGTTCGGATGCCATTACCTATCAAGAATCACTGCAGGTTTCATGTTAAGGCCACCGACGGATGGATTTTGAAGTATGATCGTAGGCGCCCGCAAGTGAAACTGTTGCTGATCATGAGGCCTTACCAAGAGATAATTGCATATTTCTTCCTTCTCCCTCTTGATGATCATGAGGCCATACTCAGAATTAAATGGTTGACGACATTAGGTGATAATTCTTGGAATTTTATGCAACTAATTATGAAATTTTATAGTAAGGAGAAACATGTGATACTGAACGGGAAACGTGGGAGCGACGTAACAACGATTTGCACACAACAAATGGAGAAGGTTTTGCATAAAGCATGCAGCGGCTTTTTGGTATAACTTGAGCAGCAAATTAAAGGAGAGCCAATAGAATTTGAAGTTCTAAACCTATTTCCTTTGCTTACTAAATTTTCAGATATATTTGACGAGCCGCACAACCTACCTCTTAGTCGTCGGCATGATCATTATATAATGATTTTTTCAATCAAATCTCCAGCAAATACTCAGCCATATCGGTATCCACATCTCCAGAATAATGTTATAGAAAGGATTTTAAAAGAGATGCTTGAAACAGGAGTTATTCGGCCAAGTTGCAACCTCTACTTTTCACCGGTGCTACTTGTACACAAGAAGGACGGAACATGGCGAATATGCGTTGATTACCGAGCTCTCAATGGCATAACCATCAAGAACAAATACCTTATTCCAATAGCAAATGAATTGCTAGATGAAAGGGAGCACAAATATTCACAAAGCTGGACCTTCGATCCGGGTATTATCAAATACGAGTGTATGAAGAAGTCATACCGAAAACCGCCTTTCGAACACACAACGACCACTACGAATTTTTACTTTCTTCAACAAAAGGTGAAATATCTTGAGCATATCATATCAAAGGAAGGTGTGACGGTGTACCCCTTCAAAATTAAAGCAATGCAAAATTGGCCTACCCCGAGGAATATAAAATTGCTACATGACTTTTTGGGTTTAATAGGCTACTACCGTAAGTTCGTGAAAAACTATGGAAAGATCAGTGCACCACTTACTTCCTTACTAGAAAAATATGTCTTCCAATGGTCGGACAGAGCCTCCACTGCCTTCGACAAACTTAAGGCAGCCATAACGACGACCCACTAATGAAGTGCTAATACAGTGGGCGAACCTACCAATAGAAGATGTCACTTGGGAGAACTATGACGACTTGAAGATCAAATTCCCAAAATTCACGAATCATCAGCCTCGAGGACAAGGCTGATTTGAAGAGGACGGGTCTGTTAGGACTCTAGCTTAGAGAGTCCTAATTGAGAGGGAGATTCATGTAAAACTGTTAGGACTCTAGCTAGGAGAGTCCTAATTGAGAGGGACATTCTGTTAGGACTCTAGCTATGAGAGCCCTAATTGAGAGGGGCATTCATGTAGGAGGTTTTTTCTTAGAGAAGAATTAGGAGTTGTAAGGGAATAAGAGTCTTGAGTAGGAGTCCTATTAGGAGTTGGTTAGAAGTAAGAGTCTTAAGTAGGAGTCCTATTAGGAGTTAGGGTTTAGAAGTCCTAAAAATAGTCATATATTCCTTCTCTTTTCATAAGCAATAGATGAATCTTTTCTGCAGCCTTTGAGTAGCAACTTGGAGGGAGGAACCCCTATAGAGTTCCAAGGAGGCCGATCCCTTAAAGAGATCAATCCCAAGTTTAGAATTTGCAAGGGTTCTAACACGACGGTCACAACATAGTAGAGGAGAAGGAGAAGGGTTTAGGGTTTTCTGGACAAAAGATAGTTTTGCCCCTTAGAATTTTAGAAATTTCAAGTTTTGTCCTTTCTATATTAGATTACCAAAATGCCCTTCATAATTCAGAAAATTCCCTACATGTCTCCAATTAAAAAAATATTAGTTTAATTAATTATTATTATTATCTATTAGTCCTATATTATGATATGTACATGTGATGTATGATATGGATGAATGATTATGGACTGTGTGATGTGTGTATATGTGATGTGATTATTATTATTGGGGCCTGCGAGCTTCCAATTTTATTCTCGTTTATTGTTGGGCCTGCATGCCTATTATTAAGTTGTAATCATATAAAGAGATGTAATAGGAGCATAGAAGCGAAAGCGGGACCCATGAGACCGAGACGGACGATCATGATGCATAGAGATGCATTGAGATGTCGACGAAACCGACGAGGATGAAATGGACAATCACAAGGCATAGAGATGCACCACTACACACATAGATCTTGATATGAGTGATTAGAGCCTAATCACATTAGGCCCACTAGCTCGAGCCTGATCACATTAGGTTGTGGTCCATGATCATCTAATGTGATTGCTTGTACACATACTATATATATATATATATATATGTGTGTGTGTGTGTGTGTGACACGACATATTAGGAGACCAAATCAAAATCTCCTCTCTCAATAATTTTAAGTCGGTAAACGTGAGGCAATTAGATTAACTCACGTGGCCTTCTATCGTTATAAGTACGGATTGATTCCCAATGTAAGTTGAGTTGGTAGAATCCCTCGAGGTTCACCTATATCGTGAACTTGAGGACATGGTATGCTTAGTCGAGTCCCTCGAGACCATGGTGGTTCAAAGGCCGAACAGGATGGGAATCACAAAAAGTTGTTATCAGCAAAAGTTACCTACCTTTTGGACTTAGTATGATTTGTCGAGTCCCTCAGGGTTATACTAAGATATTGATTAGATCTCAATCCCCACTAGAAGTCCATCGGAGATTTTTATTTCACGTGTTGAGGGTGTCGCATAACTCGCTAGAAAAATAGTGGGAGTAGAATAAGATAGAAGTCCATATTTTGATTATTTATTTTTTTGTAAAATCTATATGTTATTTATTTTTGTTGCATCTTTATTTTCAGAAAATGTAACTTTCAAATCCCTTACGTGGCATACTTGATGTCAACTGCATCACTGGTCCAAATTATACAGATTGGCTCCGCAACCTGAGAATTATTCTCACGATAGAGAAAATCATGTACGTCCTTGATACAGTGATGCCTACGCCCAAGGAAAGGGCAAGCAATGATGAGATCGCTCGCTGCCTTCACTTTTGCTCAGTGTTACATGTTGAGCTCCATAACTCTTGAGTTATAGAGATAACATGAAAAGATGGATGTCATATCCATTATCCTACATGTCCACAAATTGTTTGAGGAATAAGGAAGGACTCAGCGATATAAGATATCTAAGAGCCTCTTCCTCATTAGGATGACTAAGGGGACACCGGTTCAGAACAATATCCTAAAGATGATTGAGTGCATAGAGAAACTTACATGTCTAGGAATGGTCTTAGATGATAACCTATATGTGGATATTGTGCTTTAGTCCCTATTAGATTCCTTTTCACAGTTCATAATGAATTTTAATATGAACAAGCTTGAGGTGACTCTCCTTGAGCTCCTCAATATGTTGAGGGAGGCAGAGAGCACTATCAAGAAAGAGAATCCAGTTCTCTATACCAGTGAGATCAGAAATAAAAGAAAGGTAGAAAAGTCCCATAAGAATGGCAAGGGTAAGGGCAGACCGAATAAAATAAATGTTATCAAGAAAGACCCGGTAAAGGACAAAGGCCAATGCTTCCACTACGGCAAAGATGAGCACTGGAAGAGGAATTGTAAAGAATACCTTGAAGAGATGCCAAAATAGAAGCTCGGAGAAGCTTCAGGTACATTCATGATCAATCTCCATTTGTCAGACTCTTATGATAACACATAGGTATTGAATACTAGTAGTGCTTATCATATTTGTAATTCGTTGCAGGTTCTAGCAAGACCTAGGAGATTGGCGAGAGATGAGATGAACCTTAAGATGGGCAATGGAGCAAAAGTTGCTGTAGTAATTATTGGCGAGGTCACCATACATCTACTTGGTAGAGCTATTATTGCATTGGATGCATGATATTTTGTTCATTTTATTATCAAAAAAATTATTTCCATTTCATGTTTGATAGTTAGTGGATATAAATTACTTTTTGAGAATAATGGTTGTTCAATATTATTAGATGATTGGATCATCACGAGAGGAATATTGCATAATAGTTTGTTCATGCTATACACTACTCCACATATCATGAATGTAAGTGTATCCAAGAGAAAATGAGATGAGGCGAATAGTACATACTTGTGACATTGTAGGCTACGTCATATCCATAAGGGAAGAATTCAAAAGTTGCTAAATGACGGATATCTAGATCCATTCGACTATGAGTCATATGCAACTTACTAGCCTTGCCTTCGTAGAAAACTAACTAACTCTTCATTTAGTCGAACTAGAGAGAGAGCCACTGAGCTGTTGGAACTCATACATAGTGATGTATGTGGACCCATGTCAACTCATGTCATAGGTGATTACTCCTACTTTATTACTTTTATTGATGATTTCTGGATATGCATACTTAATGAAATATAAGTCCGAGACCTTTAAAAAATTTAAAGAATATAATAATGAAGTGGAGAACTAGATTGAAAAAAGTACAAAGACACTTCGATCAGATCGAAGAGGTGAGTACTTGAGTACTGAGTTCACTCAGTTCCTTAAGGACCATGAGATTCTATCCCAATTGATACCTCCTTATACATGTCAACCCAATGATGTATCTAAATGAGGAATCGTATACTGTTAGACATGGGGTGATCCATGATGAGCTTTGCCAACCTGTTGGAAAATCTTGGGGTCGACATTACATGCAAAGATTGGTACACAAAAATCGTGAAACTTAAAATTGCATATAGTAAAGATTGTGTTACCTAGGGAGATCGTATATCCCTGAATCCCTACAAATCTCTAGGAGAGGGTGAAGGAGGTCAAGTGTCCTCCTCTCTAGTGGTAATCCATATAGTAAGGCTGCGACGATACTCCTCAAAACTTCAAGCTTGCTATCTAAGGAGGAGAAGGGGAGGAGACTAGGAGAGGCAACCCAAAAAGGTTATAGCCTATGAACCATTAGTTCCTCCTATTTATAGAGGTCCCATATCAACTTAACCCTAATGGATCTTGCCATATTGGGTATTGGATCTTCATCCAACTACCAAAGTCTATTATATTAGTGGATCTCTATCCAATAATCTCTCATTGGCTCTTATTTGATCTCATTTATAGGATCCAATAATTCATGGGCTTATTGGATATTCAATAAGATAGGAGCTTCGACAGATATCTCATATCCGAACCTCTACTCATCACAATGCTTACTATATATGTGTGACCCTCTAAGGCCAATATCGAGCTGATAGTGAGTCATACATGTCAGAACTTTTTTTGACTCAGTAAATTATTATCTCCATAATAATTCACTTGACTCATCGACTACGAATGTATTATGCCACTACGCTGTAGTCCCTAGACGATATAGGGGAATCCAATCCATTGGACTTGTCTATTCTCAATTACCATATACCTATAATCTCTCATCTATCTAATATCTCAAAGACCGTATACGGGGCATGGTGTTGTTAGACCCATACAGTTTCTACTCGAGTCTCTTGCTCTAATCGGATTCCTCCGGAGAACTCTTTCTCTCTCAGTCCGAATAACCTTAGCTAGAGATTTGTTCGAGCAAGAACACATGTGATATTCCTCTCATAACATCGAGAGTGGATGATCCTCTATCGACACTTAATAGTCCTCATAAGGTTGACTATCACTCCGGATGATCAGTTGTGCTAGATTTGGAACCTCAAGACCTATAAGTCCGGTATCAAAGAGTGTAGTACTCATATAGGATATCCTTGGTGTCTCAAGTCTAAAGATTAGATGCACCATTGGGACTACGGAATCGTTGTCTAACAATAAGGCATCATCAACCATCTAGCATTTCGTAAGCGGATCAATTAGTGAACTCATTTTCCAATGAGCACACGTACTATATCTCTAATGTCCTAACATGAGCAACTATGAGACCAATTGTATCCATTATATGAACGGGTACACAGCACACCAATCTGTCCGATTATCTCGGTGTCCCTCTTGAGTATCCTATGATCGGGATTATTTAGGATATATGTTTAAAGGCGAATTAGTCTTATTATCACGATCTCATCACAATATGATTCTAATTGCACAGATCTATGGATATCACAATATATTCAAGCAACAAGCAAAATAAAGTGATAAAATATCAAATAATAATAATAAGCAAAAAGATTGTGTGTCAAGTCACATATTCCATTACTCACGTGATTGGCTTACAGGGCACTTATGACTAGCAATCTCCCACTTGGCATAAAATCAATCACCTATCTATCTGATCCCCATCAGACCCTCATGACACTCAAAGACAATATGAGTAAATGACTTTGTTAGTGGATCTGCTATGTTATCTTCGGATGGAACTCTTTCCACTACTATATCTCCTCGAGTCATGATATCTCTAATAAGTTGAAACCTCCTCAAAATACTTCTGATGAGACTTGAGTTCCCTTATTTGAGCAATCGCCTCGTAGTTGTCGTAAAATAAGGGAATCGACTCCTCGTTGTCCATACGACTCCCAGATCTGTGATAAATTTTTTTATCTAGACTCCCTCCTTTGTTGCCTCTATTGTAGCAATGTACTCCGCTTTTGTGGTCGAGACAGCAGTAGTATCTTACTTAGAACTCTTCTAGCATACTGCTCCTCCATTTAAGTTGTACATATACCTTGAATTTGACTTACTATCATCGACATCGGATTGAAAACTCGAGTCCGTGTAGTCTTCAATCCTAAGGCTACTACCTCCATATACTAGTAAAAGATTCTTAGTCCTTCTCAAGTCTTTAAGGATATACTTTACTGCTTTTCAGTGCTCCAAGCCTAGATCCGCTTGATACCTACTCATGACACTAAGAGCATGTGTTATATCAAGCTTGGTACATAGCATGACATACATGATAGACCCTATCGCTGACGCATTGGGAATTCTATCAATGTTCGCCCTTTCTTCAAGAGTCTTTGGGGATATACTCCTAGAAAGCGATATCCAATGTCTCATCGCTATGAGACATCTCTTGGAATTTTTTATGCTAAACCTTTTGACAATGGTGTCTATGTACCTAGACTGGGATAAGCCAATCATCCTCTTGGATCTATCTCTATAGATCTGAATCCCTAAGATATAAGATGTTTCCTCTAAGTCCTTCATATAGAAGTGTCTAGATAACCAAGCATTTATTGTGGATATGATTCCTACATCATTCCCAATGATCAGGATGTCATCCACATATAACACCAAGAAGGTAAGAGTGCTCCCACTTACCTTCCTGTACACACAAGGCTCATCTTCATTCTTAACGAAGTTATAAGATCTGATTGCCTCATCAAATATTATGTTCCAATTTCGGGAAGTTTGCTTTAGTCCATAAATAAACCTAAGCAACCTGCACACCTTATCTAGGTAGTCCTTGGATATGAATCATTCTGGTTGTATCATATTCACCTCCTCCTCGAGGTTGCCATTGAGGAATGTAATTTTCACGTCCATCTACTAGATCTTATAATCATAGTGTGCTGCAATAGCCAATAGAATTCAGATGGATTTCAGCATTACTACAGGTGAGAAGGTTTCATCATAATCAACACATTGCCTTTGACGTTACCCCTTATCCACCAGCCTTGCTTTATAGGTCTCTACATTTCCATCTACTCCAATCTTCTTCTTGAAGATCCACTTACAACCGATGGGTATAATACCGTCGGGTGCATCAATTATGTTCCAAACCTTGTTGGAGTATATGGATTCCATCTCAGAATTCATGCCTTCTTGCCACTTCCTAGAGTTTATACTTGTAATAGCCTCCTCGTAGGTCTGATGATCAATATCCTCAACATCATCTCCTCTAATATGTCCCATATATCTCTCAAGAGGATGAGATACTCTGCTAGACCTATGTAAAGTCAGAACATATGTACTAGGTACTTGAACATACTCGGGCTATAGAGTGGTGCTTAAGCTAGGTTCTCCAACCTTGCTCAACTCTATAATGCTCCCACTGTCTCCGCCAAGAATGTGTTCATTCTAAAAGAACACCGCTCTCTTGGCTACAAAGATATTTTAGTCCTCGGGATGATAAAAATAATACCCATAAGTTTCCTTACGGTATCCCACGAACATGCATCGCTCCATCATCGATTCCAATTTATTAGAGTTATGTCTTTTAATATGGGCAGGTCAGCCCTAAATCTTAACAACCTTAAGATCGAGCATTTTTCCTTTCTATATCTCATATAGTGTAGACACTATCAATTTAGTTAGAACTCTATTCAGAAGGTAAGCTATAGTCTCTATGGTGTCTCCTTTGAATGAGATGGGTAGGTCAGCGAAACTCATCATGGACCGTACCATATCTAACAGTGTATGATTTCTCCTTTCAAATACACCATTGAGCTAAGGTGTATAAGGAGGTATCCATTAGGATAGAATCACATGGTCCTTGAAGAATTGGGTAAACTCTGTACTTAAGTACTTACCTCCTCGATATAATCGAAGAGTCTTGATACTCTTTCTAGTCTAGTTCTCTACTTTATTCTTATATTCTCTGAATTTCTTAAAGGTCTCAGACTTATACTTCATCAAGTACACATGTCCATACCTTAAAAAATCATTAGTAAAAGTAATAAAGTAGGAGTAATCACCTATGGCATGAGTTGACATAGGTCCACATACATCACTATATGTGAGTTCTAACAGTTCAGTGGCTCTCTCTAGTTCCACTAATAGGAGAGTTGGTCAATCTTTTATGAAGGCAAGACTCACAAGTTGCATATGACTCATAGTCGAATGGATCTAGATATCCATCCTTTAGCAACTTTTGGTTCTTTCCCTCATGGATGTGACCTAGCCTATAATGCCACATGTATGCACTGCTCATCTCATCTCGTTTCCTCTTCGATACACTTAGACTCATGATATGTGGAGTAGTGTCTAGCATAAATAAATCATTATGCAGTATTTCTCTCGCCAATCTCCTAAGCTTTGTGAGAATCTATAATAAATTATAGATGTGATAAGCACTATCGGTATCCAATACCCATGCACTATCATAAAAATCTAATAATTGGACACTAATCATGAATGTACCTGAAACTTCTTTAAGCTTCTGTTTCACCCTCTCTGCAAGGTACTCTTTGCAGTTTCTCTTCTAGTGCCCATCTTTACCATAGTGGAAGTACTGGCCTTTGTCTTTTATCGGGTCTTTCTTAACAATCTTTGCTTTACTTGGTCTGTCATTGCCCTTGCTCTTCTTAAGGGACTTTTTTGCTTTCATTTTCTTTTTGGTCTCACTAATATAGAGAACTGGCTTCTCTTTCTTGATAGTGCTCTCTGCCTCCCTCAACATATTAAGGAGCTTAGGGAGAGTCACATCAAGCTTGTTCACATTAAAATTCATTATGAACTGTGAAAAAGATCCACACACAAGTTATCCTCTAGGACCATTCTTAGACATGTGAGTTTCTCTATCCACTCAATCATCTTTAGGATATGGTTCTGAACCGGTGTCCTCTCAATCATCCTAGCGTGGAAGAGACTCATATCTCATATCGCTGAGTCGTTCCCTGTTTCTCAAACAGTTTACGAACATGTAGGAGAATGGATCTAGCATCCAACTTTTCATGTTGTTTCTGTAACTCAAGAGTCATAGAGCCCAGCATGTAATACTGAGTAAGAGTGGACTCATCTATGTACTTCACGTGATGAGCAATCTCATTCTCGTTTGCCCCTTCCTCGGGTGTAGGTATTACTGTATTAAGGGCGTATGCGATTTTCTCCATCATGAGAACAATTCTCAAGTTACGGAGCCAATCCGTATAATTCGGACCAGTGAGGCGATTGACATCAAGTATGCAATGTAAGAGATTTGAAAGCAACATATTTATGAAAATAAAGATGCATCATAAATAAATAACATATAAATTTTATAGAAAATAAACAATGGACTTCTATCTTAATATACTCCCACTATTTTACTAGCGAGTCATGTGACACCCTCAGCACGTGAAACGAAAGTCTTCGGCAGACTTCTAGTGGAGATCGGGATTCAATCAGCATCTTAATGTAACCTCGAGGGACTCGATCAATCACACTAAGCTCAAAAGATAAGCAACTCTTATTGATCACAACTCCTTATGATTCTCGTCATGTTCGGCCTTCGAACCACCATGGTCTCAAGGAACTTGACCAACTATGATGTGTGGTTAAGTCAGCACCATCATTACAAGATGAGTCTGATTCGATGATATACCCTCGAGAGACTTGACCAAATATACAATGTCCTCATGTCACTAGTGACATCTCTATGTCATAGGCAAGATAGCGATTTATGATATAGGTGAGTCTCGAGGGACTCAACCAACTCAACCCTCATTCAAGGTGAACACATACCCTAAATCTTCGCATGATGAGACCGAGACAGATGATCGTGACACATGGAGATGCATCGAGATGCCGACGAAATCGACGAGGATGAGATGGATGATCATAGGGCATAGAGATACGTCGTTGCACACATAGATCTTTATGTGAGTGATTAGGCCCATTAGCTCGGGCCTGATCATATTAGGTTATGGTCTATGATCATTTGGTGTGATTGCTCATATTATGTGTGACTACTTATATACACACACACTATATATATATATATATATATATATATATATATATATATATATATATATATATATATATATATATATATATATATATATATATATATATATATATATATATATATATTTGCATGTGATGTAGATATATATTAAATATGTATCTGTGTGACATATTATGAGACCAAATCAAAATCTCCTCTCTCGATAATATTAAGTCGATAAACGTGAGGCAATTAGATTGACTCATGTGACCTTCCCTCGTTATAGGTAGGAACCGATTCTCAATGTAGGTTGAGTTGGTCGAGTCCCTCAAGGCTCACATATATCGTGAATCGCTATCTTACCTATGACATATAGATATCACCGGTGACTTGAGGACATGGTATTCTTGGTCGAGTCTCTTGAGGGTATATTATCGAATCAGACTCATCTTGTAATGATGATATTGACTTAACTGAATATCATGGTTGGTCGAGTCCCTCGAGACCATGGTGGTTCGAAGGCCGAAAAGGATAGGAATCACAAGGAGTTATGATCAGCAAGAGTTGCCTACCTTTTGGGCTTAGTGTGATTGGTCGAGTCTCTCGAGGTTACACTAAGATGCTGATTGAATCCTGATCCATACTAGAAGTCTGTCAGAGACTTTCGTTTCACGTGTTGAGGGTATCACGTGACTCACTGGAAAAATAGTGGGAGTAGATTAAGATAGAAGTCTATATCTTATTTATTTTTCTATGAAATCTACATGTTATTTATTTTTGTTGCATCTTTATTTTAAAAAAATGTCGCTTTCAAATCCCTTATATGACATACTTGATGTCAACTCCCTCACTAGTCTGAATTATACGGATTGACTTCACAACTTGAGAATTATTCTCACGGTAGAGAAAATCACATATGTCATTGATACAGTGATGCCTACACCTGAGGAAGGGACAAGCGATGATGAGATCACTCACTACGTGAAATACATAGATGACTCCACTCTTATTCAGTGTTACATGTTAGGCTCTATGACTCTTGAGTTACAAAGATAACATAAAAAGACGGATGCCAGATCCATTCTCCTATATGTTTGTAAACTATTTGAGGAACAGGGAAGGACTCAACAATATGAGATATCTAAGAGCATCTTCTACACTAGGAAGACTGAGGGGACACCGCAAGAGAAATTACACATCACACTAGATGATCATGGACCATAACCTAATATGATCAGGCCAGAGCTAGTGGGTGTAATCACTCACATCAAGATCTATGTGTGCAGCGGTGTATCTCCATGACCTATGATCGTCCATCTCATCCTAGTCGGTTCCATCGGCATCTCGATGCATCTCTATGTGTCGCGATCGTCCGTCTCAACCTTATGGGTCCCGTTATCGCTTCGATACTCCCGCTATACCTCCTTATGTGATTACAACTTAATCATAGACACACATGGCCAACAATAAATGAGAATAAAATTGGAGACTCGCAGGCCCCAATAATAATAATAATAATCACATGTACACACACATCACACAATCCATGATCATTTGTCAATATCATACATTACATATAAATATCATGATGTAGGACTACTAGATAATAATAATAGTTAATTAAACCTTTTAATTAACTAATATTTTTCTAAAATTAGGGACATACAAGGAATTTTTTTTAATTATTAGGGTATTTTTATAATTCAGATAAAAGGATAGAATTCAAAATTTTTGAAATTCAGAGGGGCAAAACTATAGTTTGCCCAAAAAATCTACTGCCCCTTCTCCTTCTCCATTGCATTGCGGCCACCGCCACCCTATCGACGGCCGCCACTATGAGGGGAGACCCACCCCTGCCTACAGATGGCTCGCTCACGAGCAGTGTGCCTATGGGCGATTCTGCCCATGAGCATAGCACTTGTAGACGACACCCCCCCTCGGGCTGGCGCCCTTGTAAGTGTCGTGCCCACAAGTGGCTCGCCCGTAGGCGGCGGTTTTCCCTGTGGGCATCACCTGAAAGGGGGTTCGTCAGTAGGCCCAGTGCTTGCAAGCGTCGCCCTTACGCATAGTGGCCATGCGCAGGCGGCTTGCACTGCAGGCGGCCCTACTTACGGGTGGACGACCGCCAACCGCTTGTGGCCCCTGCATGTAGGTGGTCGAGACCTCCCTTGGGAGCTCTCGGCTAAGGCTACAAGTAGCCTTTAGCTAACCTACGAGGGCAGCAATAGTTGTTGCCCTCTCTCGCTTTTTGCGTCAACGATTTTAATGTCAAAAGCTTTTCTAAAACACAATACACACAGTTTAAAACTAATCTGTCGTATGAACAACCTGGCTCTGATACCATTATAGGAAAATCTAGGGGGCAACATTACATGCATAGCGAAAGAACAGAAAATAAAAACCTCAAATTTTTCAAAAAGGTGTTCATCGCCGTGCGTAGATTGATGCGCAAAATCTGTGAAATTGAAAATCATATGTGAGATAGTTGTGTTATCTAGGGAGATCATATATCCATGAATTTCTATAGATCTATAGGAGAGAATGAAGGAGGTCAAGCATCATCCTCTCTAATGGTGATTCACACAGCAAGGCTGCAACGACGCTCCTCGAATCACTACTAAAATCTCCACACCTACTATTTGAGGAGGAGAAGGGGAGAGGAGAATAGGAGGTGGAAACCAAGAAAACCTCTATTCTATAGGTGTTTGATTCCCTCCTATTTATAGAGACCGCCTATCAACTTAACCCTAATGGATCATGCCCTATTAGGTATTAGAAATTCATCCAACTACCAAAGCATCTTAGATTAGTGGATCTCTATCCAATAATCTCTCATTGGCTCTTATTGGATCTCAACCATATTATCCAATAATTCATATGCTTATTAGATATCCAATAAGATAGGGGCTCCGACGGATATCTTATATCCAAACCTCTACTCGTCCTAATGTCTACCATATGTGTGTGACCCTCTAGGCCCAATATCGAGCTGGCCGTGAGTCATACCTGTCAGAACTCTTTCTGGCTCAATGAATTATTATCTCCATAATAATTCACTCGACTCATCAACTACGAACATACTAGATCACTACGCCGTAGTCCCCAAACGATATAGGAGAATCCAATCCATTGGACCTATCTGTCCTCAATTACCATGTATCTATAGTCCCTTATCCATCTAATATCCTAGAAACTTTATATCGGGCATGATACTATCAGGCCAATACAGTTTCTACTCAAATCTCGCTTTAATTGGATTCTCCCGGATAACTCTTTCTCTCTCAATCTGAATGACTCTGGCCAGATATTTGTCTGAGTAAGAATACATAGAATATTCCTCTCATGACACTGAGAGTGGATGATCCTCTATCGATACTCAATAATCCTTGTAAGATTAGCTGTCACTCATGATGATCGATTGTATTAGATTTAGAATTTCCAGGCCTATAAGTCCGGTATCAAAGAATGAAGTACTCAAACATGACATCCTTGGTGTCTCAAGTCTAAGGACTTGGTATACTATTGGGACAACGAAATCGTTATCTGACAATAATGTATCATTAACCATCCAGTATTCCATGAGCATATCAATGAGTGAACTCATTTTCCAATGAGCACCTGCACTGTAGCCCTAGTGTCCCCACACGAGTAGTTATGAGACCAGCTACCTCATATGGATGGGTATACAACATACTAGTCTGTCCGGTTATCTCGATATCCATTTTGAGTAACCTATGACCAAGATTATTTAAGGTTTATGTTTAAAGGTGAATCGATTTTATTATCATGAACTTATCATAATTCCTATTACACAGATCCATAGACATCACTATATATATATATATATATATATATATATATATATATATATATATATATATATATATATATATATATATATATATATATATATATATATATATATATATATATATATATATATATATATATATATACAACAAGCAATATAAAGTGATAAAATATCAAATATAATAAGAAAAAAGAGTGTATGTCATGTCATACGTGTCATCACTCACATGATTGGCTTGCAAGGCACCTTTCACTAGCCCATCCAACTATTCAAGCCTCTTACATTAGTGAATTTCTATCCAATAATATCTTATTAGCTCTTATTGGATCTCATCTATATGATCCAATAATTCATGGGCTTATTGGATATCCAATAAGATAGGGTCTCTAGTGGATATCTCATATCCGAACCTCTACTTGTTGCAACACCTATCATATATGTGTGACCCTCTATGCCCAATATCGAGCTGGCCACTAGTCATACCTATCAAAACTCCTTTTAGCTTAGTAAATTATTATTTTCATAATAATTCACTTGACTTATCGACTATGGACGTACTAGACAACTACGCCGTAGTCCCTAGACAATACAGGGGAATCCAATCCATTAGACCTATCTATCCTCAGTTATCATATACCTTTAGTCCCTCATCTATCTAATACCTTCAAGACCGTATATCGGGCATAGTACTGTCAGGCCCATACGGTTTCTACTCAAGTCTCGCTCTAATTATATTCTCCCGAAGAACTCTTTTTCTCTTAATCCGAATGAACATGACTAGGGATTTGTCTAAGCAAGAACATATATGATATTTCTCTTATGATACTAAGAGCGGATGATCCTCTATTGACACTTAATATCCCTCGTAAGGTTGTCTATCACTCCCGATGACCGGTTTTGCCAGATCTGAAACTTCCAAACCTATAAGTCTGGTATCAAAGGGCGAAGTACTCATATAGGACATCCTTGGTGTCTCAAGTCTAAGGACCAGGTACATCACTAGGACGACAGAATCACTCTCTGACAATGAGATATCATCAACCATCCAATATTCTATGAACGGATCAATCAATGAACTCATTCTCCAATGAGCATCTTCACTGTAGCTCTAGTGTTTCCACACGAGCAACTATGAGACCAACTGCCTCTATCATATAGATGGTTATACAAAACATTAGTCTGTTCAGTTATCTCGATGTCTCTATCGAATAACCTATGATTAGAATTATTTAGAATTTTTGTTTAGAGGTGAATTAGTCTCATTATCGTGATCTCAGTATGATCTGATTCCCATTGCACAGATCCATGGACATTACAATATATTTATACGTCAAACAATATAAAGTGATAAAATATCATAATAATAATAAGCAAAAAGATTGTATGTCATGTCACATGTGTCATCACTCACGTGATTGGCTTGTAGGACACCTATGACTAGCAAATGGATCAATGCCTAGATGAGATGCTATGAGAGTTCCAACGGTCTAGGAGGATAATCCAATTGATCCCTATTCACTCAAAACATCCAAGAGGAACCAATCCCGACTAACTTCTACCTTGCATCACTCGAAGCCTTTGACGATAGTACCGACTTGGTTAAACACACTGTTGCCTTCCATGCTCATATGTCTCTCTATTGTGCCTCACGCGCTTTAATGTATTGCATGTTCCTAATGACACTGAGAGGCCGGGCATATGAGTGATACACTTGTTTGAAGTTACTCACAATCAATTCCTTCGCTTAGCTTGCAAAGGAGTTCAAACTCTACTTCCTCGGGATTATATGTTCAAAGCTATCAACGACAATATCGCTTGGACTCAGGCAAGGGAAGGAAGAAACACTCTCTAACTTTGTCACCCAATTTATGAACAAAATACAAGGCCTATATCATCATGATGGGACTTATGTCCTATTATCTTTTTTTGGTCATTAATGGAGAGGCTACTGGTGATCGTACCTAAGGTCCTCCAAAGGGCCAATCAATTTATAACCGTCAAGGTGATGATCTTAGGTAACCATGAGGAGATGAACAAAAGGTCGAGAATAGAGTGACTACTGTCAATATCGATCCCACTCTTATCTTGACCCCGAGGTTACTACAACAAAGAAAAATATTATCGATCCAATGAAGAACATGAGACAAAGAAGAAATGACCGACCCGAGCTATCTCGCCCAAGGTTCAAGTCGAATTCCTTATACATAACTAAAACTAGAGTCTTTTTATAGAGAAAAGAAAAAGGATTCTCGAAAGACTCTCAATCGATGAAGACATCTCTAGCGAGGTGGAACAAATCCAAATACTATTGCAACTACTATGATTATGGCCACAACAGAGAGAAAATTTAAGGCCCACCATGATGGAAGGACTCAAAATCTGCTCCGACGAGAGAGGTCCCAAAATCTACTATAGAGGGAAGACCCAAGATCCACTATGATAGAGAAGAGACATGAAATCTGCTACGATGAAATGAAGATTTAAAGCCCACCACGATGGGAAAACCCGAGATCCACTATGACGAAGAAGGGACATGAAATCTATTATGGTGGAGGGAAGATTTGAAGCCCGCTATAGAAGAAAAACCCGAGATCCACTACGACGAAGAAGGGACATGAAATCTATTATGGTGGAGGAAATATTTGAAGCCCGCTATAGAAGAAAACCCGAGATCTGCTATGGCAAAGAAGAGACATGAAATCCATCACGATGAAAAGAAGATTTAAAGCTCACCACAGGGGGAAGTCTCAAGATCCACTACGTTGGAGAAAGGATATAAAATCTACTACCATGGAAAGAAAATTTGAAGCCCACCATAGTAGAAAGATTTGAGATCCATTATAGTGGAGAATAAACATGAAATTCGCTATAGCAGAAAGAAGATTTAAAACCCGCCATAGCGAGAAGACTTGAGATTTGCTACGATAGAGAAGGAACATGAAATCTGCCATGATAGAAATAATATTTGAAGCCTGCTATGGTGGGAAGACCTGAGATTCACTATGGTGGAGAAGGAATATGAAATTTGCCATGGTAAAAAGATGATTTGAAGCTCGCCATGGTGGAAAAATCTGAGATCTACTATGGTGGAGAAGGAACTTGAAATCTACTATGGTGGAAAGAAGATTTACAGCTACCATGACGAGAAGATCTGAGATCCACTATGGTGGAGAATGGACTTAAAATCCATCATGATAGAGAGAAGATTTGAAACCCGCTATGGTGAAAAAAATCTGAAATCTACTATGGTAGAGAAGGAACTTGAAATCCACCATGGTAGGAAGATTATAAATCTACTACGATAGAGGGCAAGGCCAAATGCACCCAAGATACATAAGTCAGGAAAACTTGACTCATCCTAAGATGAATCCACTATGGCGGAGGTGTAAGGTCACATGTGCCCAAAATGCATGAGTCAAGAAAATCTGGCCTGTGCCAAAATAAATCCGTTTCGATATAGACATAAAGTCAAATGTGTTCAAGATGTGTAAGTCGAGAAAACTCAACTAGCGTTAAGATAAATCCACTACGGTGGAGGTATAATACCAAATGAACCCAAGATGCGTAAGTTTGGAAGACTCGATCCACGCCAAGATAAATCCACTATGGTATGCAAGACCAAATGCGCTCGAGATGCATAAGTCAAGAAGACCTAACCTATACCAAGATAAATTTGTTACGACAAAGGTATAAGGCCAAATGCACCCAAGATGTGTAAGTTGAAAAAACTTGACCCATGCCAAGATATATCTGCTACGATGGAGGCATAAGGCCAAATACGCCTGAGTCACAAAAGTTGAGAAAACTTGACCCATGCTAAGATAAATCTCCTACGATGGAGGTGCAAGGCTAAATGCGCCCGAGATACATAAGTCGAAAAAACTCGACCCACACAAAGACAAAACCATTATGGTGGAGATGCAAGGCCAAATGCACCAGAGACATATAAGTCGGGAAAACCCGACCCACATTACGAAAATCTACTACGATGAAGGCAAAGGCCAAATGTGCTTGATATGCGTAAGTTGGGAAAGCCCAACTAGTGCAAAGATAAATCTACTATGGCAGAGGTACAAATCCAAATGTGCTTGAGACGCGTAAGTCAGGAAAACTCGACCCGCATAAAGAGAAATAAGCTATGACATAGGCGTTAGGCCAAATACGCATGAGACGAGTGAGTTAAGAAAACCTGATTCGCTATAACAGAGACACAAGACCAAATATACTCGAGATGCATGAGTGGGTAAAACCTGACCCTCACGATGATGCCAAGACCAAAAGGACCTAAAACGTGTAAGTTGGGAAAACCCAACGCATGCCAAGAGAAATCTGTTATGGCAAAAAAATCTGACATGCACTAAGATGCATAAGGCCAAATACACTCGAGATGCATAAGTTGGAAAAACTCAACCCATGCTAAGATAAATCCACTATGATGGCAAGGCCAAATGCACCTAAGATGCGTAAGTTGGGAAAACTTGACTCACATCAAGATAAATTTGCTATGATGGAGGCACAAAGCTAAATGTGCCCAAGACGTGTAAGTTGGAAAAACCCGACCTATACCAAGATAAATTTGCTATGACGGAGGTGCAAGGCCAAATGCGCTAGAGACATCTAAGTCAGGAAAACCCAACCAACGCTAAGAGAAATCTATTAGGACATAGGTGTTAGGCCAAATGTGTCTGAAATGCGTAAGTCGGGAAAACTTGACCTGTGCTAAGATAAATTCGCTATGTCGAAGGTACAAAGCCAAATGCGCTCGAGACATATAAGTTATGAAAACTTGACCCACATAAAGAGAACTCCGCTATGACATAAGCGCAAGGCCAAATATGCTCGAGATACGTGAGTCGAGAAAATCCAACTTGCGTCAAGATAAACCTATTATGGTAGAAAAATAGGCTCAACATGCCCGAAATACCTGAATTGGGAAAACTTGACTCGCAAGATGAGAATCCAAACGCTTCCATGTCGGACGAACTAAATGATACACTTTGAACCCCTCTCACAAGTGCACTATAACATGCCTTCGGGAGGGACAAATGATAGAAAATCTACTATTAACTGACATGTGACTGTCACATATAAGATCAAGTCATCCTTCACCTATCTGCCTATGATTCAAAGAATAAGCTTTCTTCTTATCCATTATAATAAAAAAAAGGTAATCATAAGTTTTCTTCGTATTCTTTATAACAAGGATGACAATCACAAACTTTCTTCTTACTCACATGAAAGACAATATTATACTCTCTTCTCTTCCTTTATAAAAGACATCACAAACTTTCTTTTCCTTGAAGGAATAAAAACAATCTTATATAGGGAAACAGGGAGGATCCTCTCTTTTATCGAATTACTCGAGCTCATATTTAGGAATCTTGAATTACTAACTTCAGCGTTGGGGGACCAAGTAAAAAAACCTCTCTCGATTCTAATTTTCATGTAGGTGCTACATTGAAAGTATAATACTTTAGGCTCGAAATCACTTTGCTCGAAATCACTTTGGATAATTTTATGTATATGAATTCATACGACATCGGATTAAAAAGTCAGCATTTCATGCATTCATGGAATTATAAAGTGAAACGAAGCACAAGCCTTCAAAGCTTCTTCCTCCATGGATAATATATCTGAGACACTCGGGTTGAATTGCAACTTTATTCACCTGAAAAGACTAAATACATACGTTAGAAGGAATCTGGCATTGTTTCATTGGAGGAACACAAAAAGATTAACATCAGATGCTTTCCCGTGATCAAAATTCTAATAAATTAGAACAATTTGCAGATGACTGTGGATTGCAACTTTTCAGTGGCAGAAGCACCAAGCATCATCATGAACCAGCCCAAATGCAGTGAGGCAGTATGTTTACGCTTACCTCAAGATAATATAAAAGGAAATCTGTACATATATTCATGTATATATGTATACATATACATGTATATATACATGTATATATGTATATATATATATTATATTAATGAGGATTCTTACATTTTGAACTGATAGGTTTTGATCCCTGAAAACAGTTCCTCTCAGCATGAAAAACAGTTGAGTTCTTCTGTAGCTTTGATGAACAAGCTTTAATTTTTTATCTGCGAGAGAGAGAGAGAGAGAGAGAGAGAGAGGAATCAGCTTTTGAATCCAAATAATGCGTTAGATTCCGTTCACTTTATTTTTAATAATTGATATAAAGTGCGAGAACTGTTTACAGCTTCCAACTTTGTGTTGTGCTTTAATGCGCATCCAAAATTCTAAAGGGAAAGGACCTCCATCAGTAGTGGATTCGATGGCCTACGAAGGCAAATGAAACCAGAGGGGAAGTGTTTCTTGACCCGCAAAGGAGAGGCCACTGTATCAGCCCTTGCTCATGTTGGTCTCTTTCCTCTACAGTCGCAACAACCTAGCTAGGAAACCTCATTTCAGATGAATGGTTTGCTCCATTGCACCTAATACTCATGCAATATGGTGACCTCACAAAGAAAGAAAAAGGAAAAGAAAGGGGGAATCCGTCAGCCACAGTACGATCCAAATGAGTGTTAGGATCAGCAGAAGCAAAGCCTTATTCTCTCTTTGCCAGCTTGATTGTTTCCTTGCTTTTGCAGATGTAAAGGTTTAAACTGATTTAGGAAGTCGAGCTTAATTATCACCTCAGCTCAAGCCTTTTCTATCATATATACTATTTGTGATGCTCAAATCAAATTAGAAAGAATGAGCTTCTGTTGCTTGAACCAGTGACTGTCTCTCTGTGTATCTACGTATCCAAATATGGGTGTACATGTGTATATAGTATTATTTGAATCCTATCATACGCATTACATCGAGTTGCTTTCTTCCTCATTTTCTGATGACTGTATTTTAGTGAAAGAAAATACTGCATAGTTTAGCCCATGATTCTATTGAACTTTGACATGCGTATCAAACTCCTGGGTGCAACAAGACCTGATGATTCTTTAGGCTCTCTGGTTATGGTGTCTTTTGTCTCAGTCAACAATGTTCAGAGTCTGCTATTCAGATTACTGTCCATTTTGCAGATCTACACCAAAGCATCTCAAAAAGGAGAATGCAGTAGTCAAGCACCACCCATGCAAGAATCTTAGTCATTCACCATTTCTAATATTATCCTTGGACACCTCTTTACCTGGCCAGTTTGCTTTTCCAAGTGGCTGTGCACTTTGCCTCAGCTCATGCGTCCATAACCTTCCCACCTGGTAAGTAAACAAACCTAATCTGATACAAGACAGATAGATATGTGTCAAAAGCATGGAAAATACACCCTGAGCCAAGAAAAAGCTCATTTGATCAATCAAAGAGCACCATTTTTGTTGGGTTTCGCAAAATTAAGGGACAGTGGGGGCAGAGACCGCCTTTTCAATTGAATCAATACCCCACATAGGCGCACTAGGATTTGCTTCCAGTGCATGGTGGGCAAAGAAACTGTTGCTTCAGGCTTATCTTTCTTTAGGTGAGCCTGTGCAGCATATTTAAGGCTGTGAGCTTTTGTTTCGAAAGAACAACAAACCACACTTATGTCTTACGCAATTGATCAAGAGTTGGAAGAGACGGCAGCGGTAACGCCACCCAAAAAAGCCAAAGATGATCAAGACAAAAGGCCTTTAAGGATAGAATGAAGAAAGCAGTGTGAAGTTGGCCATCCCACTAGCTTAAGTTCATAGGAGTGTCACCTATATGGAAAGCTTCTGAACAGGTCCATGAATTCATCAATGCTTGAGATCTTGCTACGCATTAAAGTAAGTTGGATCCTGTGATGTGTTCCAGGGCATCAGCTTGTAGAAATGTTAAGCCTAAACTTCACAGAATTATTTCCTCATTATTAACAAGTCAACTACATTTCCTTGCGTTATTAGTACAAGATGTTCCAATAGCAACACACTGCAGACCTGCTAACTAAACTGATAATTCACCTTGATTGTTCAGGTCTTACAAATGTGCTTTTCCATGATAAATGGCATAGAAAATCAAATCTAGAGAGCAGCTAGTCTTTTGCTATAAACTGAAGTAATAAATTTGGTGTAAACAATCATAGAGATTGCAGAACATTTTGTTAAAGGTAAATGACAACAATGTCCCTACAGCTTCTTTTTCCTACACAAAAGGAATTGTTCCCATAATTTTATAGTTCTTTTTTCCTTCTTTTTCTATGAAGAAAACTCCGTATTACTTTCGAGAGAGTAATATTGTAAATTGTTAATGGGACAATATCAATGATGGATGGATTAACAAGGTGTTACTCAAACGGCTTGACATCCTAGAAATAGATTCATTATAATATCAATTATCATAATCCGACCTACGATAGATCAGTCCAATTATCAAGATCTGATTCCTGATAGGACCACTGACCGAGTAACTTAGAACACAATTGAGTTGTTGATACTTGATAGTAGATCTATTTAGTTTAGGATTAAGTGAAATTTAGTATTTCAGCTTGGATCTATACCATAAATTCAATAAACATCTTTTTTTTTTTTTTTTTGTTAGCTAGCACCAGACCTGAACTGGTAAATGTGAAGTGCTTAGCTCTAAGTTCAGAAGGTAAACCAATCAACCTTTTATCTCAACTAGGTTAAAACATGTGTTTGGTTATGTAGTTCGATTTGAACCCCTAACCAGCCAAGTTGCATCTACTTTTAGGGTCATTTAGTGTATGCTTGATGCATCATGCTCTTTTAGGCTTTTGTTAATGTTTGATGCATAAAGCTTAAACGGCTGGCAACTTAGTATAAAGGGTTATCCACTATGTGTATCTTAGTAGGAGGTGCATATAGAGGAGCTTCTCTCTTCATTTTCCATTTAACGCCTCCTTCCCAACTCCCAGCTTTGATTGCTACTGTCTTCTCTCCATCTCACTTGAGATCAAACTCAGCTTTCCTAAACATGGCAGAGAGGTATGACTCTCTTTTCCTTTATTGTGGTCTTTTTTTCTTCTTCAAAGTTCTTTTATGATGTTCTTATAATCCTTACACATATGGTACTACAATTATATTTTGGATCGTGTCGAAGTTTCGGTAGACTGATGATTTCTACAACAAATCGAGTTTAGAATGCAACAGGAGTTTGTCCAAAGAGTGTAGTAGTGAGATATCTTTGTAAATGAAATAGAAGAGTAGTATGTGTAAGCTTAATTATGCACAAATCTACATATTTTGAGATAGCAAAGTTTGGTTACTGCAGATGTTTTCACCCCTTAAGGATATTGCTAGAAACATAAGTGCCTTATTTTCTTTAATCTACTGGCATGTAATCGCCATGAAAGTAGGCATGTATCATCAAAAGAAATGAATTCACTCCTAATGCAAATATTTATACAATAAAATTTCTCCTCTACTTCAGAATGATTCTCTTTATGTTAAAACCCAATCATCTGTATGCCATAATTAATCTTCAACCATCATATGTATATAATTAATATTTTTTATTGCTCATTATCTAGATCACTGAAGTACTTCTAAGCCATGCAACTTAATCGAGATACTCCAAGCCATATCAACAAGAATGTGAGGAAACCATGAACTTTGGCAAGGATCAACTGCAACAGGATATGATGGAGCTTTATGTTGGCTATCTGGAAAATAACATACCTCATCTTGAACATAGGTAAGCATTTTGATTTGTCACTTTTTTTTTCCTTTGAATTATAGCACTGCTGAATGCACTGTAAATGTGTTCTGATTATGGATAGGAGTTTTCAAACTATTGAAACAAATCCAACTCAGAAGACACTTCTTTCTACATAGGGTACACCTGTTCTTAATTATACTGATAATAGCTAGTAAAAGTGATAAATGAATACTTTCCCTTTTGTTATAAATTATGCACAAATACAGAATTTTAAAGATTCAAGAAACAGATAAATGTTTATATATTATATTATTTGCATAATTGCAAGTGATCATCAGTAAAATAGTGAGTCAATAGGTCATGCAATTTCTTTATGTGCCAAAATTCTAGATTTCTAGATTTTATGTTGCCATGTTATGCCCACATGGTTCTCTAGGATAAATATCAATGGGGTTGGTTTATTATGTATATTTCCCTTTTCATTGAGAACCTTTCTCTTTCTTTTCCTTCTAAAATCAAGATTTTTATATACTCTAAAATTTAGGTAGAATTATATATCCCTGTACATCTTATGTGCTATACATAAACCAAAATATGTCTTTAGGCTTATCTTTTTTTTAATTTACTAACATTCATGTTAGTACCATTACCCCCATCCTATAACATGCTAAGTTCCCATCATATATAATCAATAGAGAATATATATTTTTTATAGATATAGAGGTTCCTTCTCTTGCCATTGATTTCTTAGTCCATTTTAAAAATTATTATTTTTACCAGAGAAACTAATATTGATATGATAATAAAACTAATACATATATGAAAATCATGAACCACCTCAATTACATCTATACAAATATTATGATAAAAACCTTTCGATCGCAAACCACTTTAAGAGTCGTTCATAATTTTGGAATAACTAATGGTAGAACAAAAGAATTAATATTACAATTTATCTTGATTGTCCCCAATAAAACCTCAATGTGTTTCACCAAAAATAAATTATACATATACATATATATATATATATATATATATATATATATATATATTCTTTACCCATTTAATTTAATAATTTATTTATTTTTCAGAAAAAAAAAAAAAGCTCACTCAACAAGTCTCCATAGTCATTGGCAGATGGAAAAATAAGTAATGGTCAATAGGGTTGTGAAGGGCTACAGATGATTTCAATAAACTTCATATCTTCAAAACTATTACTCGTTAATCCAGTAAAGTTCATCCGAATCTATCAATCAAAATGCAGTTTTTGGGGGGTAAGTGTACCGACAGTGCACAACAGCGGCCGATGACGTCATCGGCGCACGGTGCTAACCGGCGCCGACGGAGCAGGATAACGTAGCGTCCACCCGCGGCGAATTTCTCTCCGCTCACACGCGACGTTCCATTAAAATAACGGTGGACGACAAGGGGACGGTGGTGGACTTGCGTCTCGTGGTTTGCTTCCACTGCTCCCTGCATCTCTCTCCTCTCTCTCGGATTAGGGAGCAGCGAGAGAGAGGGAGAGAGGAAATGGCGACAGCGGGGGTTTCCCACCTCGGTATTGGGCTTAAGGTTTTGCGTTTCGCGGGGCCCGACGGCAGCTTTTCGAGTGATGTCCAGGTTAGAGCGCTGCTCTTCTATCACCGAGGTTGTTCAGATTCTTCGGCTGATGAACTTGTCACCGTGCTTCGTGCTGTGGGAACCTAAGAGTTCTTCCTTTGAACGGGGAAACTGTTCTTTAGTACCTCTTTTACATGGATTTTACTTGATTCGGTGAAGATTGCGGCAAAACGGTGGGATATTCTCTTTTTATTGTTTCGAGTTGCCGGTTTTGGATTCTGCTTGAAGGTTGGAATTTTGTGTGCTCTGAGTTCGAGCGGGATCTTTTGGTCTTCGTGAGTCTCGGAAACAATTAGAACTTCAGCTTAATACGACCCACATAATTCAAGAAACGACGATATCTTCCCTTCCCCCGAAATGGCTTTTTGAATATTGATAAAGAGTAGTCGCAAAATTACGCGACAAATATTGTCCACAAGCTTTCAGAACATTTGTTGTGGTTTCGTGACCTTTGAAGTATTGTAGAAAAAGTTGGCCTTCCAAAGGATAGGAAATGATGCTTTATTTGCCTGCATTTTTTTAGGAAAGAGCGTTTACAAAATAGAGAAGAAAAATGAAACAGAAAGATCTTTTGGGGTAATTATACAAACCGCTGTTATATTTAGAAAAAGTTGGAAGTATTTTGATAGGGATCTGTTTCACTTTTGCAAGTTGGTAGCACAGAGAACTACTAGGTTCTAGCAGGTTGATAGATTGTCAGCTTTTCCCAAAGTTAAGCAGGAGATGAGATGGATTGAGTTTGCTTAGATTAGTTTCCTGTGTAGTTGGGAAGTAGTTTGACATCATAGCTGGCCACCAGCTCTAATCATGAACCTCAAGAAGCAAAAGAGAATAGATTAGTTTCCTGTGTTGTTTAGTAGGGTTCTATTCTGTTAATTTGTTTGCTTATTTGTGTTTTTGAGATTAATATTGTGGGCACAATAAATGCCCTTCAGCTCTAATATCTTTTACAACCCATTTTTCTGGCATGTCTGATAAACTTATGAAGGCATCCCATGATTTTGAGACAATTCCATAGTACATGGAAGGGAAGAAAATTATTGGGGTTTGGAACTGGAATAATTTGTAAAATCAAAAGCAGATTTGAGAGAGTTTCTTTATGTGATGTCAGATATAGTGCTATAGGTCTTTTAAGATATTTTGACTTTATTTTTTATTAATTTATTTAAAAAGTTATACATACTCTCTATGGACTTTAGATAGTAGGTACACACCTGATCAGGTAGCAGTAACTTTTAAATCACTGGGTGCGGTTGCAAGCATTTGTACAAGTAAACCCGTTGTGAAGAGCTCTATCAGAATTCTCTAGGAAGTGTGACTCCGCTATTTTGACATAACAAAATGGGCTGAAACATTTGATTATCAGATTAAGTTTGGCTATAACCTATAGTGGAATGTGGTTGCCTAAAATATTAAGTTGGTCTTGGGGTTTCTATCCAGCTAGTTGCTAAGCCAGATCTAGGAAAAACTTTGATCTAATCCTTACATAACCAAGCTTCTTATTTTTAAAGTCCTTGACCAAAATTTGATGCTGATACATTGAGGTATGTTTAAGTAGCCAGGTAATCAAGGTCCATTTGAAACTCCTACTATATACTGTTACGGGCTCTATTATATACTAAAAGCAATTGCACCTTACAATTGTCTGAAGGACTCTCTTTTTGAATCAGTAAATTTGTTTACTTCTTATCCTTTTGTCTTTCATAGAAGTGATTTTCTCCTTTTGGCCTAAACAGTAGAAGCTCTACATCTTCATTTGCAACCTCCAGAAGGATGGGTATATATGAACCGAACCACCAAATTGGCATGTGGGAAGACTCGTTTAAAGCTGATAGCAGTCAAAATACATGTGCATCAACAATTGTGGAAACAGACACGAAACTTGATTATATGGCAGAGGTATGTGGCATGTGTTGTTTGGCAACATTATGTCATCAATCGCATCAGATCTGTTACTTGGATATACGTTATATTTTAAATTTGAAATAATTTGTAGCTGGAGGATATTCCTCGCAAGGAACTAGGACAACCAAAGAAGTATGGTCAGGAAACAAGCCATTCTTCAGACAAGGTATGTAAAATGCTTGTGACATTTTTACCACCTGCTTTGCTGAAGAAATTTTTTTGTTCATGGTACTCTAAATTTCTTTGAAGAAGAGAGAAAAACAACCCTGACTTGTTTTATTTATTTCGGGATAAACGCCTCACTTCTTTCACTCAGACAAATAATAGGTGATTCCTTCAACTTCTGGTAGGGGAAGGAGAATTTTGACCTTGGCATCTACTTGAAAGCGAAGAAGTCAATAGGGCATACTTTGACACTCTAGCTAAAACAAATCCTATTTTGACTATGATTTCAATTAGTATGTTCTCATATTTTGGAATACCTTCATTGGTTGGTTTTTGTGGAATTATTGATGGGCTTTCCATGTAAAGGTTTTCTTTCCAAAAATTGTTGACATTCTTGCTATCTTTTGTGCTTTGAGTATTTTTTAGCAATATAGGTTTATGGACTTTTTTAATACAGATTGAAAGAAATCATGTGAACTTGTGGAGAACAAGAAACTTTTGATCAAGGTAGTAATCAGAAGATATGTCTGCTTGAATTTAGTCCCACCTTAGTCTGAAACTAACTAATTAGACAATTCTGTGATTACAGAAGTGATGGATCTCTTGGTGACAACAAAAATAGTACATAAACTTTGAGATTATTTGAATCTTGTCAGTTTATTTTCTTAAATGGTCAACAAAATATTGCCTGTTCATTTATGTGGATTAATCCTGTACTGGACCACTGGAATGATGTACTTTGGCATTTAAATCACAATGAATTTATCTGACGGTTTAGTTTAAATCAGTCAAGAAAATTTTACCTCTAACGAATTATCTTTGTGGAGTATCATATGTTTATGATAATTTTAAAAATTCTTTCGTGTTAGTTTATGATATTACAACAGGGTTTGGATGCTCTGAGGGATATGTATTTACAATAATTTTAGTTATAACTATTTCAGTTCTGCTCATTTAAAATTTATTGGTTTATATCAATTTCAGTTCATTTCAGTTGATGGCTTAGTCCCAATTATGGTTTCGAATTTCTTTGTCCGTGCTTAACATTGCTTGTTCTTTAATCAACCATTAACCCAAGTTGCAAAACCAATCCTAATGTTAGAAAAGAGTTTCTTGTTCTTATATGTATCTGCAATAATATCAATGAGCCAAGTTCAAGTCTACTTATTTAGTATATTGTCAGAGAATGAATTACATTTTCTTATTATATATTGTCAGAGAATGAATTACATTTTCTTAATATATATTGTTAGAGAATGAATTGCATTTTCTTGATATGTTTCTCAAATGCTGTGAACTCCGAATGTAATTGGTTTGTCCATATGGTGTTGCCAATTTGATGATGTATGGATGACTTATCATAGGTATTAAGACGGCTTGCACAGAATCGAGAGGCTGCTAAGAAAAGTCGTCTGCGGAAAAAGGTATCTTAGAATGGTAAAGGTACAATTAGGTGACTGATTTGATTCTTAATATGCTGATCATCTGATACTTGTTTTGTAGGCTTATGTTCAACAACTAGAGTCAAGTCGTCTAAAACTGGCCCAGCTAGAGCGGGAGCTTGAGCAGGCTAGACAGCAGGTATAAGTGGCACTAATCATGATGAACAAGGAATTCTGTGTTTATATGAGCTAAGCAAGAAGTTATTGATGAATTCCAGGCTGTGTACATTGGTGGGCATTTACGAGAGACGAATATTGGGTTGTCAGGAAGTGTTAATTCGGGTATAGTGTTCATTTCTTTCGTATCTTTTTCTTAATATATTCTGAACTATATGTTAACGACTTCAATGTTAAAATATCAAGAATTAGAAGACTCAGCTACATCTATCTTGAAAGGCTATCGTTTTTCAGCTGCAATATTTTGTTAATGTCGGACCTGTACTTCTAAAGTTTCACTAGATCTTTTTGATGTTTGATAAAAGCTACTCTGATTATATGGTTGTATTATAAGCTCTAATTAAAACTTGTACAGCTTTCTACTACTAGTGCAGGTGACGGGTAATTTGTATTCTTTTTCTCAGTTTTCATTTTGAATCTTTAAAGTCTGGAAGCATCAATGTGGTCTCACTTTTACTATGTAAATACCTCAACCTCACTCTCCAAACTTTGAATTATTTGCTAGTCCTCCATGGACTTGTGCCTCAAGTCCCTAAATCCATTCTAAATATATAGACTATAATATACAATATTTTGCAAGGGAATTTTATGTTTCACTTGCAGTATCTTATATCATGTGTCTTTTTTTAATATTGACTCAGTAAAAGATGATAAAATTTGCGATTCTTTCGTAGCAGCACTATTTGGAATGATAAAGTAGGCTTTTTCTGTTTTGCCTCTTTCAATTCTTTCCACAGATTATTATCAGATTGTAAGATCAATATGTCAGCTCCTCATGTACTTAAAGGCATTCCTTGGCGGTGTATTTCAGGGATTGCTGCTTTTGAAATGGAATATGGACACTGGGTTGAAGAACAGAATCGGCAAACTAGTGATTTAAGAACTGCGCTACAAGCACATGCATCTGATGTTGAGCTTGAAATGCTTGTGGAGAGCGGAATAAGACACTATGACAATCTTTTCCGAATAAAAGCAGTCACAGCAAAATCTGATGTCTTCTATCTTATATCCGGCATGTGGAGAACGCCCACAGAAAGGTTTTTTCTCTGGATTGGTGGATTTAGGCCATCAGAGCTTCTAAAGGTGATTAAATGTTATTTTTTGGAATTTTAGAATCTAGTAAAGATTTCAGCAAATGCAAGCACTCTGACTGTGCTGCCAGTATGTGACATGCTGGCATGCACGGACATGCTAACGCAGCATTGGACTATAGGAAGCCTATGGAGATGTAGACTGGGTCGGCATACTCCATGTTAGCATGTCACCATGCAGGGGCATGTTGCTGAACTAAAAACCTTATGTTTCTTGCTAATGTCACGTGCTATTTATCTGTAGTTTCATTTTCATTTTCCTCAAGTTACTGAGAAAGTCATTTCACCGTCCTTAGGGAGCCTTAGAGTAAGCTATGGATAAAAAGTACTGCTAATGTTACTTTACCATCCTTGGTTCACAGGTAGTCTCATCGCAACTAGACCCTATGACAGAGCAACAAAAGAGCGCTGTGTCAGGCCTGCGGCAATCTTCACAACAAGCTGAAGATGCTCTTTCGCAAGGATTGGAGAGACTTCAGGAAACTCTTTCTGAAACACTAACATGTGACCCTTCAGGCACACCTGGTGTCACAAATTACATGGAACAGATGGCAAATGCCATGGGAAAGTTGGAGGCTCTTGTAAGCTTTGTGAACCAGGTAATATACAAATTTTAAAATTAATCTGTAATGGATACCATTGTCTCTTGTTTTGCTGATGTCATTATTTTTGGTAGTTTGTGTTCCCTTAAACCTTACTTCCATAATTTGCATCAGTGTAGGACTTATGAATATGTGAATAAAACCAGATTTTATTAGCTGAATAGAACAATTACTGGGTAGGCATGAATATGAGCACATGTATGTCATAGTTTCTGCCGTATGTTATCTTTTCCTCTTGTTTCTTTGAGATCGCAAAACAATATGCCTAATGATTAATTGGAGAATGACAAACCAATAGGTATTGTCATAATCAAATAGCATTTTCAAAATCTTAATTTCTAAATGTCATATGTTTTCAGAATATAAGATGTACAAAAAGGATTCTGTGTTTGATAACACAAAGGGCCTCTTTAAATTGCAGCACTGTCCACTGCTTGCCTTTTCTGTTTTCTTCCTAGTTTCTGATAGATATCTTCTTAATCCTCTATAAATTTTTAAGGTTCATAATCTTCTTAACTATTCATCCATTTATTTTCATCTAGATAGCATCTGATCCTATTCTGTGGTTCTGAATCTGCATTGCCTTTGCCTTTAGTATTAGGATGAGTTTTCCAACTGAGTTTGCATGACCTGATGTTCATGTCACAAACTTTTCCTCTACCTTTCACCCTCTTCCTCTCTGCAGGATAGTTTAATAGCATCAATAGTGATGAACATGCACTTGCCACACAAAGTAATACTACTAATGTTTAAAAGTTGGTCTCTTGTTATTATTCTTATTGTATTATGTGCTTTTGTTAAAATGTTCATCCTTTTACACCAGCAATCATAAGTGAATATATGACAACTAACTCTATATTGTTTTGAAATTTGCTTCTGGGTATTCAACCTGAACATGAAATCATTCTTGCTATATATTGAAACAGGCAGACCTCCTTCGGCAACAGGCCTTGAGGCAGATGTACAGCATCCTCACAACCCACCAAGCAGCACAAGGCTTGCTTGCCTTGGGTGACTATTTCCAACGCCTTCGTGCGCTTAGTTCCTTATGGGCTGCTCGTCCTCATGATTCAACTTAGCAATCTTGAGATCAAGCACCTTGGTAACTTGATGTTTCAGCACCAGCCACCAATCAGCTGGCCGAGGGAATTGACATCTGCAATTTGGTTACCATCAACCATCCTGGAGCACTTCTTTCTGGAATTTATTCAGCACTCAAACTGGAAAAGGTGCCCTAGTGTAGATGTTATGTAAATATCTATTGAAGCTCCATGTTTTATGGACAATGAAGCTGCCTCTGAAGTTTGTCTATGAGTATGTCATACACTTATTGTTGTAACTCTGTTCTTTATGAGGACAACATGTGGGTCATGTATTCCATGCAGAAAATTCATAGGCTGCTTTCCCGGAAGCACCAGAAATGGACAGATAATTGCATGTCATGTAGTTTGGCAATGACCCGCAATGCCTGATGTAAAGTCTATATATTATGCATGAGGTTGTCTTATATAGCTTTGCAGACAATCAACCAAGAATTATTGCAAGTTTTGCACTACTATTTCTCTGCAGAACTGGAAAGTGGATTTGTATGTTAGGTTCTTGTCTTGCAGTTGCATTGGTTACTTGTGATACCTCTCTGGTTCATTTATCTAGATGAGACTTACAAACAAAAATCTTGGAGCTGTAATAGGGTTTAGCACGAAAACTGGAAATCTAAACCTATGCTTCAGGGAAAGAAGAAAAGAAACGAAAAGGGCAAGGAAGTTGCTTATTTATTAAAATGTAGATTGTCATAGGTTTACAAATTTGGAGATCTAACATATGGCTTGAAGAGAAAGGAATCTCATGTCAAAAGAGAAATCTTCCTGTCATTAGCAAATACTGCTCCACAACATGTTCTTCAACAAAGCACTCACACAAGTTACAAACCACGGAATGATCAAGAGGATTAAATTGGGCCTTTGTTAGATAAAAAAGGGCACTCATTCAAAAAGCTGTCTTGCTGATCTGTGAGCATTGATCTTAACAAGGTCTCAATGGACACCTTGTAATCACTAAATGATATGTTACAGGGCTTCGTTTACATCTATTCCAGAGGACTTCTTGATGTGCTCAGTATGCCTCGCCACGAGGATATCGATGAGTTCCTCCTCCAAGTCATGATCCTGTCCGTGACTACAAACTCTAGTTTTTTCTCCACTTGTAACCACGGAGACTTCCCTTTTGTAAGTCGCCAGTTCATTTGCTACAACAACGTGCATGCCATACTTCCGCATTGCCATGTCAGCTTTCTGAAGCAGAATATCTGGATCTGTCTCCAACTGTTTTCCGGTAAAAGTAAGTCTTGTGTGACAAAAATGACAAGAGTACACTAAATCAAACAAGATGTGCAACTTAACAAACCAATGTATCTTATAATCAAAATCATGGTCCAGACCAAAGTAACTAATAACATCATTATAGGGCTAGCTATAATGTAAATCCTCTCTAATTGTTATTTCTATAAAGCCGCTTTCATTCAATCACATAATCTGTACAAATTGGAAATGACACTGAAAATACACTGAATTTGCTTCCATTAAGTAATTATGGTAACATGGAAATCACAGAGAACATAAAGTTCAACAGAAACAGATCATATATGCATGAGAGGAAACAATGTGGGTCTATCACCACCTTAGTCAATTAATGAAGTTCATTAGCCAGTATAGCATGCAGACAACAGATGTCTCTTTTAAGCATGTTCTACTTCTATTAACCTCAAAGAAAATTCTAGATTGGACTCACAGAAGTCGGACTCAAGTTGCCAGAGTTGTTTCTGTGTTGTAGCATGAATAAATGGACTAACCTTGAATGAAATGCAAAATGCTGCAGGAGCCCAGTCTTTTCGCAGCACCAAAAGCATTTTAGGCACCTGGTTGAGTCGCATATCCAGAGGACCTTCTGCAGATTGGATCTTATGTTTTGCCTGTTGAATAATAATAACAAAAATATAAGCATACACACAAAGATTGATTCAAGATGTGTCTTCCTGGAGGTAATTGCATAAGACGTCATGAGTAGGTTATGATGTCACATTCAGAACTATTACTTAAAAGATATCAATATGACCTTATTTTAACAAATATTTGATGTGACTTCTAAAGTATGAACCAAATTATTTCCTAGTGAAACTAACTAAACTAGTTGATCAGCTTGGAGCAGATCAAGTATTTTTATATTCTTACCATGTTTTCCCAAGGAACATAAAAGTCCGATACTGCAGCAGCAAGATAAAACATCCCATGTGACTTAAGACATCTCATTGATGTAGCCACCATCTGTAAAATCTGTTCATAGAAAAGACATTAGTAATTTGTTCATAAAATGCAAATAGGACTACTCAACAACTGTAGAGAAAGATTATGCATAAATTCCATAATGTTTCTAAATTAATAAATTTATTCACACATGTACACTAAACTGATCCAATATATCAGAATCAGTCGGCACGCAATCATGAAATATAAAAGGATGACTATGGCTGGATAATTAGTTCTCCGGAACTTTTTTCTTACCCATGTAAGCAACAACATAGACTGGATATTTGATATACATATCGAAGTGACAGCCTTGCTACTGTCTCTTCCATCCAAGACCACCAATTTGTTGAAACCTAGATTACTTTGATTTTCATCCAATAACACCATGACCTTTGTTGATCTTTAAGTATGTGGAGTTAGGCCACTCAAAGATGAATTGCATTCAACAATTCATTCTTAAAATAAAACACTGGTGTGTATACATTCAGAGTACAAATTACTGATTATTCTTTAATTTGCATGCAAAAGGGAACAGCAGCTCTGACAATATGCAAGGGAAAAAAGATCCTCTCACTTATCATGTGAAAAATATAAGGTTTAAAATATAAATGTTCCCTGAATTCCAAACTACCATAGAAATTTTCAGCATAATTCATTGAAGTTATTTATTTGTTCAAGATTAAAAAATGTAACAAAGAAAATGACATCTAGAGTTGGTTGAGAGGTACAGTACAGCTGAATTTTATAAATTAACAAAATCAATATTATTGCAACCAAATAAGATATCTAGTTTTGACAATATCTAGTGCAATAATTGGCTTAACAATATATAGAGAGAGAGCACAATCAGACATCAGCAGAAGATACGTATCTAAAACCAATTTGGAAAAATCATTTAGCTCGTATCTTTACTTGGTATAACTAGGAGAGAATATATATCTACAGAATTCTAAATTCTGGGCATCACAGACTTGTAATACACACTTTCTTTTGCAGAAAACATATAGCACTGTGAAGATCTCAACAACCTGAAGATATTCAAAAATTGTGGTGAATGGAAGTTTCAGCAAGAAGCCTTCTTCAACTGCCTGCAAAAGATAAACTCTGCATTGGTTATTATTTACTTTGGTGACAGATTAGTATAATTATGAGATACTAAATTTGCTTATAGTTTTTGATACATAGTATACAGATCAGACCAGCTCTATACCTTTCGATAGTCCCTAATTGCTCCCTTGACCACCGTACCATGTGGCTCACACACTGACAATGAGATCTAGTAAGAAATATGTGCTATTGAATCTATACATGGAACGGGCATCTTGAAGAATTTAGAAAAATATGGACAGAGAGTAACAATATTATATCAAGCATAAAAGTGGATTATGTTAAATTAATCAATGAGTATCCCACAAAGATGTGGAGACAAACAGCCCAGAAAAAAAATAAGAAAAAAAGCAGAGTTGCTAACTTCTTTTCTTTTCCAAATAAACTATGTTAACCCAGTATCAGACAACAACCAAATGATACCCAAGTATCATACCACAACCATGCTTGTACTCCCAAGTCCCAGTTAAATTTCACAACTCTCAGCTTCCATGCAATTATTGAAAATTCTGTGGACCATGAAAAGTTCAGTTGTAATTACGGGTATAGGGTTGCCCCAATACACAAGTCAGTTCACATTGTTATCATACTCCAAAAATTAACAGGAATGAATCTCAATGGCCACATAGGACAGCAACAACATGTAAGCCAAAGAGTCAAGTTATCCAGCTTACGCAACAGTTGGGAAGTAGATACACAAACCTTTGATAGTTGAGTTCTCTGCTATATCAAAAAAATCAAGAAATGAATCCTGTGGAAGATATCTGCAGTATGGTTGGCAGCTTCCCCTGAAATCACAGACAACTAGTGTTTAGCAACAAATATTGAAAAGATCATCCAGAATACAATAAGGAAAAGAAGAATATTTACCGACGATGGACAAAGATAACTGCATATCTAGCCTTCACAAAGTACCTACAACGTGATAACTGTTCAAATACATAACTTTCCTAGAAAAGCTCAGAAAACATATACAATTAGACAGAAAAAGTCAACCATACTCTGTAGATGCAGCTCCCCTGTTACCCGAACTGAAATTATCAATGTAACGGACACATCGCTGCTCCAAAGGAACAGTTGTTCCCCCAGAAGTCACACAAACAACCCTAATAGGTTTCCCACTTTCTGAAAGATACCAAAAGAAAAAGAGAAACCCCAAAATTTAGAAAATTCCAGTTTAACACATACTCAAGAACCAAAAAGAAAACAAGAACACCAAAGGAAAAGCAATTTTTTATCATAACGAAGATAGATATGATAAGAACATGATCATTTGCCTGATGATATAGAAATCTTAGTGATGAAGTCTTCTAACTTCTGAGAAATTTGATCACGATCTTTGAGAGGTGGAGCTGAGTTGAAGAAGGATTCCACACCAGATTCCTGAGGAGTTTCCGTTCCACTTTTCGAATCCATTAGTCTAGGTCAAAGAGAAACTATTTCCAATTTGAATTGATATATGAGTGACCATCAATTTCTGAATAAACAAAGCAAAAGCACCACCATACTTAAACCAAAATAGTTAGTTTGAAAAAGGAAATGGAAGCTAAAAATACTTTGACCAAAGGGTCAGAAAAATAGGTAGCCCACTATGACCGTAGCAACAACTTCATGTGGTATGTCTGAAACAATTCAACAGGACCGTGGCCGAGAATTATAAGCACAATCTCGTTTTTGTTCTTCCTCATCTTCTATTAGTTCATATACAAAATTGGAAGAACAGCCGCTCAAGATACATAGGTGCTGATGATATTGGATTAAATCAGGTCTGCACATACTTCCTAGACCCAATCTGATAAGTACCGGAAGAGCTCATTCAACCGAGAATTACATTGGATTAAATGGGTTCTGCTTCCCATCTACCAATACTTGATCCAATATGGACAGGAAAACTGCATCCCACCAACCTCACTGGTAGAAGGCAACAACAAGAATGCCATGCATGGGACCAAACCAAGATCCAACGAAACCAAGGAGAATACATCAGTACAAGGTTAAATCTTCCTGAAAATAAGATGTTCGGAACAACTCAGATGTATCCAAAAATGGGCAGTCAACACACGTCTCCCAATTCTAAGCATAAAAACAAGAAGAAATGAAAACAAATAAAAGATTTTTTTAACAATCCGAGATAATCAAAGATTCATTTCAGAAGGAAGAACAAAGAAGACAAAATCAGATGCAAGTCCAAGATTTAGCCAAATTCTTTTTCTGATTTATTTCCAAATAAGCTGTCTTTTCCAAGATTTTGACCATAATCAGTGTAGCAGCAGCACAGAAAGAGGCCAAGAACCAAAAATAAATCGAAAACCGACAGTAAATCGTCAGAAAGAAAAGCCCTAAGGGTGCCTATGCCATTAGAAGGGGAGACGAGAAGGAACCCCACTTACCCTCTTCCAATAAGACCCGACTCAAAAATGAAGGTCATTGCCGGTTGCTTGAAAAGCGACCATTTTGGTGACCAAATCGCACGCTACCAACTGGTCCAATTCTACCAAAAAGCCAACTAAAATCCCAAATAAAACAAATATATGAAATGTATTTCATATTTTGTTTGGATCAAGATCGATCGGACCACATATTTCATAAAAAATGCTAAACATACGAATATATATTAAAAAATAAACTTTCAGAGTCATGATTTTAACAAAATACAGCATATGTAACTAATGATTTGATTTCAAGATCTCAAGGTTTTTCTTATTTTTGTCAATCGTTAACATTCTAAATGACAGAAACATCTCTCGATAAAAGACTCTAAAGAGGAGAAGAGAGCTTATCTTAACAGGAACAAGAATCAAAAAAGAAAAAGGCAATCTTTTATTGTAATCGGCCAGTCTCATTAAGAACAAGATCATTTGCCCGACGATCTAAAACATCCTCATTTAACTTCCGAGGAATCTGATCTGATTACAGCTTGTGAGAGGTGTAGCCAAGGGTTCCACATCGGATTCCTCTCCCGGACTTTCTAATCCATTTTCCAAATTGATTACTCCTGCTTAAAAAAAGCTGTCTTTTTCTGAATCCGTTAATGAGTCGCCATCAATTCCTATATTCCAACCAAAAAATCGACAAACTGAAAAACCGCATAAAATAATCTCCAATACAGAGGTGAGAAAAACAGAGAATCCCAGACGCCAACAAAGCGGGGAAAAAATAAATCACCAACAACATCGTGCTGAAGGAGAAACAATTACAGGGAACCCGATGATCATAGCGAGAACCTGAATGATCGAAGGCTTTACGAAGAAATTATCAAGAAAATGATCATACTAAGCGTCCAGAAATGTCTGAAACTATTCAAAGGGCTGAAGGAGCAGGGGCCAAGGATCACAGGCAAGACACAGCCTTTATTCTTCCTCTTCCCTCTTCTTCCTGCAAAGGCAAATAGATGGATGAAGGCTCAAAAGTGGAGACTCAGTTGGGAGATAAATCAACACGAGGAAGAACAGCCGCCGATGGGGGTGTGGAGTATGGAGGCGTCGAGGACATAAGATCGGGTCGGGTCTGTACCACCTACCAGACCCGATCCGATACTGGCCGTATGACCACAGATCAGATCGGATCGGATCAAAGTTCCAAAGCTAAAACTCCAAGAAGCTAAGCAACATCAATAGTAGTATGTCTTTGGTTCGGAACTCCACAAAACCAAAGATCCAACGATGATGTTGACACTCTAAGATGAAGGACGAGGCAATTAAGGGGATCAATGTTAAAAGAATGGCATCAACGACGAGGAAAGGAGGGGATCAAAGATAAATGCGGCAACCATTCATGTAATCTATCACCTTAGAAAACAATATCACCGGCGCTGAGTATTCTTCTTCAGCGGATGAAAGAAAACTTTTGGATGGAGATAAGGTGCGGAAAGCGGAGGAGGAGGAGGTGGGAGATTCTAATAGAGTTCTCAGAAGATATGAACAGATAACAGTAATAATCTTAGCCGTGCAAACAGATTTAAGGAAGTAGCAGTGTGATTCTAACAGGTAGGTCTCTATGCTGCTGCAGAGCCAAGACAGGTCTGCGGGCTTCAGATCTTTCTAATCGAGAGAGGCGGTTGGGACCCACACTTACTTTGTGGCTAATCGGAGTGCGTTATATTTATCGTTTGATTGGCATCGGACGGCCAAAAAACAAAAATACTATCACTGAAAAACTAAAATTTTTGGTGATTGAACCCGACGTGAATCGAACACGCAACCTTCTGATCTGGAGTCAGACGCGCTACCATTGCGCCACGGATCCACTTCGCTAATATATGTATCGTAAACTATATTTATTCCAATGCTGTAAATTACATCCTGCATCTTGTTCCTTTTATGGCTGTAAATTACATCCTGCATCAAGTTTTTATTTCTTTCTGCAATTCTTTGCCGACTGCGGCTTGGCTTTCCGAGTGTTTCCTCGATTTGAGTTGCCTCAATTATGTCTATAAGGTGCTCGAGGTTCTACTTCCTTTTTTTAGCTGGTTGGTCATTAGCTCCGTTACCTGGTCTTTAGATCTGTAAACTCTTCATGGATGTGCCAGACTTGCTCTGTGTTTGGCCTCTCATGCGTCTTCTCACCAGTAGGTCACGAAACGTGTCCGGTAAACAAATCGAAAGCTCCTCTGTCGTCATTTAATTCATAGTATGTAGTCAGATGATCCTTTTATGGTATGACCTTGTTCAGATAGGTGGCACTATCGGTGCAGGAACCTGCAAGCTCCAGAAACAGAATGCATCCTGAGCTTGAGGTTGCTTGCACACTTCATTCAATGCCCATCTTGACACACCTATGTGCTCCTATCAGTTTTAGTTTCTTAATGGACACCAATTGTTGGACTATCTTGTGAAAAAGATTGTACAAGAGGTTCTTTTTCTCAGATCTTTTGTTACGTAGAGAACTTTGGCCTGAGTCTCTCTCTCTCTCTCTCTCTCTCTCTCTCTCTCTCTCTCTCTCTCTCTCCACCATATACATGGCTCTCCAAATTTGTATACTAATGTGGAAAAGATAAAACGTATTATTTGACCTTGAACCTTTTGAGCGAATGATAGCTGGTACATTAGTGGACACATTAAATTATGGATATATTTTGATGTGTATTGTTTTTCCGGATATAACATATAATTTTCACTAGTCTCTTATAGTTTCAACTTCTCTGGGTACATAAGGTGAGTGAAGGTTACCCTTGAGCCAAACCGAGGACAAGGATGAAGCCACAAGATATGAGCTTCACATAAATCCGGTGCCATGTTCTCTTGATGCATGTAGATCAACACACAAAAGCCGTACATCTATTGCAGACACATTGGTATAGTGCAGGACAACATGCAGATTGTTTGGAGACAAAACTTCAATGATAAAGAAAGGGGTGATATAACAGTTGCCCATTGTTGCTTTAACCTTCTAGTACAGAATGTAACAGAGAGGAGACAGGAATATTGTGTGATCACAACATGAAGAGAGACTGAAGTTGATTTCTAATGTCTCAGATGAATGAATGTGTGATCTTCTCGGGGAACCAACAACCAACTGACTTGCTCTGGGGCTGTCTATTGCCCAAAGCAGGTATCACAGAGATTTGATATGATTATTGAATGTCTCAATTGGAAGGTTTGGCTTTATATTACATCTTATGGCCATCAAACAAAAGATAATATGGACACTGCATCATGAACGTAGGAAATGATAGTTGAGGAGGGTTTAAGCAACACTTTATCCCTCCAAGACCAGCAGCATCTCTAGCTTTTTCCTTTACTTCCTTTTCTCAGCACCAAGAGAGAGGAGATCGAGACTCCGAAGAAGGGATTCACTATGGGTTCCTCTAACTGCAGCTCTGGAGATGGATGATGACCTAGAATCTACCACAGGCTGCTTAACTCTTTGACCACTGGCTGGCTGGCTGCTGCTGGATAAAATTCTGCTTGTTCTGCTAGGCCGAGGCTCACTATGTTCGGTAGAGCCTTGCCTGCTGCTTGACAAGACAGCTCTCTTTGATGTACTCCCATGGTGAGATGTCGGACGGCTGTTATCTGAATCAACCTAAAATTACAAGAAAAAACACTGTTATGGCAGCCGACATGTCAGCTTACAGTAGAACTACAAGGGAGATGGCTATTACAACTTTCTTGCAACATTGAAGGTTCCCCTCAGAAATAAACAGGGAGAGAGAATTACAGTTTTGTTGGATGATATAAGTGCATTGTCAGGACTTTTGTGCTTGGAATGGTCACCATGATGGCCAGAACCTGATGCATTTCTCCTGGCAAATGCTTCAACTGCACCTGAGAATCTATCGCGAATCTCTGGCCCAACCAATTAAGACCATAAATAATTGAGCAGGGCAGACTATGTTTATGCTTACATTTGACCTTCAGAAAAGAAACAGACCTGAAGTTCTTTCTGACCTACCAAAAGACGGACCAATAGCTCCACTTATTCTATCACTCGATTGCTGCAGGAGAACACAAATTGGAATATGGAGACAGTGAAAATGATGAAAGAGAATTACAGCATTATGGGTTCTTGAATGCATACTCGTACTCGAGGATTAGCAACAATTTGAGGATACTTCAATATGGTCCAGTCAAAAACATAGTCAAACTGATACCCTGTGAATAACACATTGAGAGGTGGATTAGGTGGATAAGACTTGAAGTGGCTGAAAGCTTAAACCAGATGCTTAGTAAAAATTTAACTAAAAATATACATGTGTAAAAATGGCCAGAAAATATAATATTGGATCTACCTTCTCGAATAAATAGGTCACGGAAAAGTCTCTTCAAGTATGAATAATCTGGCTTGTCCTCAAATCGCAATGATCGACAGTAATGGAAGTATGATACAAATTCTGATGGATATGACTTGCAAAGTGCCTGATTCACAAAAAAAGATGGTCCAAAAGTTTTCTCATTCGTATTCCTTATTGTGCGAATAAAATATAGAAGATGCTGGATAATCAAGTTCTTCATCAAACAGATAAAAAGAAGATTCCGAGTTACCTCTACAGGAGTAAGCATTTTCTTTTCACTAATTCTATCATACTTCTGCTTTTTATTGCCAGCTTTAAGCCCTTGCCAAGGAAGGCTGAGGCAAAGAATGACCATCAGACATATTATGTTAAGTGTCATCAAATTCTATAAATGAAAGTAAACTGACAGCACAACAAATTGATGCTAACCTTCCTCTTAAAAAATACATAAGAACATAGCCAAGAGATTCTAAATCATCTCGTCGGCTTTGCTCTGCATGTAGAAATGAAAATATCAATATGAGTTAGCACAAGATGTATGATATGTGAAATTAGGTGGAAGAAACTCACCAACCCCAAGATGTGTATTAACACTTGCATAACGTGCTGTTCCCGTTAGGTTCTTATTCTCCCTGTAAAGATCGTAACATCTTACATAATTAATAAGCAATAACCAATTGCTAAAGAACATTACATGTGTCCATAAAGATATGGAACGCAAGGACTCAAAAACTCAACTCCTGAATATGCATAAGAATCCCATTTTAGAAGTTGTAAATGATATCGAACACATTTGGCAGAAGAAAACAAGAAATAAAACAAGGGCAAGATAGAGAGAACCAAATTAACCACCTTAGCAAATTGGTTATAGAAAGATAGAAACGTCAAAGGTCTGAACTTTGAAGAACTACTCTGCCTTTAAAATATTCTGTCAATTTAATTATTAATAGCCAAAATTTTCTCTGTGTTATGCTTTCCAACTTCTATTGTCTCCTACAGCATATTGTTTCCTTCCAAAATTAAATTCCATACAAAATGCAGATCCAAATTCATCACTTACTCTTGACTTAAATAATTCAGCAGTCCCATATTCATGACTCATCAGCACTTCATTCTTGTTCACAGTATTTACTTAAGATCAGTAACAAACTTAGAAGAATTTAAACTAATCTTAATTACTCTCTTTCCAATTTTCCCTTTTATCTTTCCTTTATGGGTTTGCATCTTGAGGTTAAAAACTGAATGATAAGAGAGATGCATATTTTAGATCATATAAAATCCTTTTCATTTCATGAGTAAGTGGTAACAAAAAGATCAATTACGAAAGGGAAAAAAAATAGTTTTCAAGGTTCTTTTATTTAAAATGCTATCCTGAAATTAGCCTTATTTTCACTACAGCAACAGTTAATTAAAAAACTACCATAAGTAGGCATGAGTTCTTTGCAGGCTGGTAAAGCTTTTATATTAACATGTCAGGACTAAGATATAATTACCTGTAAGGTATGTGCTTATGAGTTTGAAGATCCCTATATTTCTTTGCAAGGCCATAGTCAATGATATAAACCTGAGAGTAAATAACAAATGTCAAACAAGAAAACAGAATGAAGAAGACAAAGAACACAGCATAAAACGCTGGGAGTACATGACTAAAGCCATTATTTCATAATCTGGTTTCTCAATCTCTACATAAATGATTGATGTGGTTGCTGTAATTTCAACTTGAGACAAACTAAAACAGATCCCTGCACCTCTATACTATTGCCACACTGGCATTAAAAGATCCCTGATAATGCCCCCATGCCAAAGTCCAAATACCCACTACTCAGACCTTTTGTGTTGTTGTTGACCAAAGCCTTGCCAGACTGTGATCAGTTTTAGGAACAACCAATAGCCTGAAATATCAGATACTATAAACATAATCTGCCTTATAGCGAAGCTATATATAAGCGTAGCACCTAACAAACATAACCAACTACAGCATCGACTATGGATGCTTATTGGAATAATGATCTCCACTATATCGCAGTTCCTTTTTCTCTATCCATTAGTAGATGCAAGAGAATAAATGTCTGGGAATCAAGCCTGTTGGTTGGAAATGATATAGGACCTCTCCGATTCACAGTGGATCACTAGAACAAGGTGAGAAGAAAGGAATTGCTGTTGAGCAATACACTAAGGGATACAATCCTATGGAGGATGATGCTACTGAGCATCTGTGTTCATCATCAAATCCATCATCATCATTTTGCCAACCATCACAGACCCAACCCCTGGACTCCGATGAAAAAACAACCAACCAAAGATTAGTAATAAATGTGCTCATCAGGAACATCCAGGTTGCAGCAAATTAGGACACAGATCAATGGAATATGCTAAAGATTTTTTAAATAAAACAAATTATATATGCTAAATAAGTGCTTCGTCATTCAGATACCTAAAACTAAAGAACTATTCACTCCAAGTGAGTTGTTAAGAAAATCTTTACCTGTGTGTTCTGACTGTATACCTGGTTAGGGAAGTACTAGATATAAATAATCAAGTGAATGGTTAAATGCCATATAAGATGATGGTACAACTACAATCTGCACAGAAATTGGAGATTGTTTTCCTCGATCTTCATAACTTGCCTAATATCAAGTTGGATTGTATGGTATAACTGACATTCCATATTTTTGTATGCACCATATTGAGCATAGTGAGGAAACCACTGGTCAATCAATTGCCAATATCTTTGGTAAAAATGTTCTATCCTAACCTTCAGAAGCGTGTAATATAACTTTTAGGTAAGCACAAGTTGCATTGCCATATTGCATGAACAAATTCAACACCTAACAAGAAAATAAAACATCATAGTATGATTTGAAGTCCAAAAGAACTATCATCACATATTCCTAGAACTAAGCCATCAATCTATCAGTCTGAAGGGCAATTAGTAACTGAAGTTTCCAGTAATTCAATAACACACCTGATTTGCTTTACGACCAAGGCCCATAAGAAAGTTATCTGGCTTTATATCACGGTGCAGAAACCCCTTTGAGTGCATATACTCAACTCGGTTAATCTTTAACAAGATAAAAAACACAGGTATTATGACATTGCTAGAAAGTCCCATAAGAAAAGTATCAAAAATTAGACGTTAGAAAGGTTAGAGCTACAGCAGACAGGTAACAACGTGGTGCACATACTAATTGATCAGCAAGCATTAGCACTGATTTCAGTGAAAACCTCCGGTTACAGTAGTTGAACAAGTCTTCAAGGCTAGGCCCAAGAAGATCAATGACCATGACATTGTATTCTCCTTCCACACCAAACCACTTTAGATGGGGAATTCCAGCTTGATTAAAACACAAAAATAAAATCATCAATGGCAATGTCCAATCAAACAAGATGAATCATAATTATAGATTAACAACTTACTTCCTCCTTGGAGATGAATATACAACTTTGACTCATAATGAAGTTGAGGATGCTTTGCCTTCACAGACTCCTGCCAATATTAAAGCATAAATGGTAAATTTTCAGATCTCATGTGCTATTAAATAGAATAGCAAAAGTAGATTGCTATAAAGACAAAACTAAAGTACAAGACTATGATCAAGATCATCAGAATCACAAATGAATACAGTACTGAAGCAAACTAGAAAATTTTAATGTACTTTTAGAAACAAAACAGAGTGGTCGGTGCAAGTTTAAAAACTTCCTAAAAGCTAAACCTGCAAACACATATTACACACCAAGGAACAAAATTCACATTAAACTGATCTCCATTGATTACTGAACAAGCAACCATTTCACTCATTAGATTTTTGGAGATGGGACCTAATACGTAACATCCAAGATCAATGGGCTTAATATCATGGAGGATGTAAAAGTTTCAAATATTATGCAACAATGTATACGTTTGTTGCAGGCATTGTGCCACCTTCACACCTTAATTTAATAGACTGTAACATGGTTTCAACTGGTAAACTTGCCAATGTAAACCTAGGGTAGAAGTCATACGTGGAAACCTTTGTAACTTCTCACATAAAAAAATTAGTGTTATCATCGATTCAAATTCAAGTTAAAAAAAAAAATAGCCACATATGTCTAGATTTAAAATTTTGAATGTTTTGAATTCAAGCTAAGCAATGATACATACAAGCTTTACCGCCACTTCCTCTCCGCTTTGTATGTTGACACCTGAATCAAATAAACCAAGAAATATGGGGTGAGCATAAGTAGAAGGCAAGGCATGAAAGGAATTTATAAATGATGCACACATATCCAAGAAAATAACATACCGAGATAAAGCTCTCCAAAAGAACCACTACCAATCTTTTTGCCAAGCTTAAATTTTCCGGCCACCACGTGCTCCATAGTTGAAGATCCAAGCCAAATTGACCCAGAATAATAAACTCAGAAAAGAATTCTCCTAATCACTGAAGTTATAAAAGAAAATCCTCCTTCTCTTTCCGGAAATCGCCAGTAATCCCCCTACAACTCACCTCCGCGACGAAATACAACCAGAACTATCTAATCCGCCAATCTAAACACCCCAGAATTCGTTATTCCAGGTCCCAAAAACCTACATTACAAGGAATCCGAGTCATCGGGTACCAAATCCTCTAACCAAAGGATCCAACCAAAAAAACACTATTCCCTACAGCCCACCAAATCGATGCAAATATCCAATCGCCCACAACTCCGATTGAAAACAATCAAATCACCAGCCTTCGACCACCAAATAGGAATCCTAGAAGATCTCACCGACACGAGAGATCCAAGCACCGGTTCTCACGATCGGCGGCCGGCGATTCCAGCAAACGAATGGGCGGATCGAAGATCTGGAGGTAAAAAAAAATTCGCCCAAATCTCCAAGCAAATCCGTCCCGACGGAGAGCGAACGGGAAGCGAGCGGTACCGATCTCGATAAAGCCGGCGACACAACAGTATCTATTTATTTATGATAAAAAAAGAGTTTGTTGCTATTATTTCGGGATTTAATTACTTGCTAATTAGGTGACCTAAGCATGGTTTAAAAGGGAGCAGGAACTCGTTAATCGTCGTTGCCAGCTGTGATGGGCCGGTGTTGTACGATCTCCGCGTACGGGTGATTGATGATGGAAATGGAAGAGCCACAAATTTCTCCAACACATCCGGCCTTATCCTGAAATCCACCTGCTGTATGATTGGAGGTAGCTTTTAGGTGGGGTCCAACTGTAAGCCCAGTGTCATCTCTGATGCAGAAGCGTAGCGAAATGGAAGGGTGCGAACGCCTGGTGGTGGCGATTAGTTCGCAGATTGGGGGTAGCTTTTGAACGTGGGTTTCAACAGAGACCGTTGTTACCTCTGATGCAAAGACGCAGCGAGATGAGAGGTGGAGAGATGTCGGTGGTGGGAATCGGATCGCAGAATCGAAGGCTAACATGCTGTTTGCAGGGCGGTAATTACGTTCTAATTGTAATAAACGGTAGTTAATATCGGGCCTAAGACATATAAATTCGCAGTTCATTCAAATCATAACTACATCAATGGGATTCGTTAGCACATTAGAATAATTAGATCCATTAATTTCAACGTGTACGATGGTTATGGGCCTAAATTAATTGATCCATATGTACAGAACCTATGGTTCACATAGAAAAGGCCAATGCAACATCAACCAATGTCGGGCTTATGGGCCATCAATATTTAGGTAAAATGCAAAATCTCTAGGAAGAGAGGCGTTAGTTATGTCAAAACCAAGACAAGAATAAATAAGAAAAATTTGCAAATAAAACATTCCTTCTATTTACTGTTTATAATGATCAAATATAATAATTACGTGGCTTCATATTTATTTTTTAAACTTTAAATTTTATTTTCTATTCGTTGTTTTTCTTAATCAAATACACATATATTTCACTATCACTCTTAAGATTTAGGAAATCCTAAGTTTAGACTACTTATGAGTAATCCTAATTTTAAATAAGAATATGTATAAATAATTTTAAATTTGAGTTTAGGTTAACTCATGAGAGAGTGATTCTTTGTATCGATTTTGTTTCACATAGTGAAATTTTAATTTCTTTTGTAGAAGTAGCTGGAGTTGTGGAACCATGTTAAAACAATATTGATGCATACACCTGTCTAAGTCTTTATCAATGATCATGTTACCACGCTAACTCGACACATGGAGATAGTTTACTTAGTTAGATATTATATCCATGATTTGTATTTTTTTAAGTAATTATGATCGATATAAATTGATTGCATTTAATATAGATATATAATAAAATTTGGCAAATAAAATGTTCCTCTTATTTTCTGTTTATAATGTGGGTTTATTTTTTCATATCAATCCTATAGCAAATGCATATATATATATATATATATATATATATATATATATATATATATATATATATATATATATATATAATAAGAATAGTCGACCAAGCGAGTGCCCTGCCCTGCTCCCTAATTATGAAATTTACTACACCATCACTTCTAATAGACTTGATGGATAACTCTATGAGGATTGGACTATGGCAAATGGATCAATACGTATAAAAGATGCCATGAGAGTTTCATCAATCTAGATGGGAAAGTTTGATCGATCTGATCTCTAGTCGGTCCCCATTCACTCATAACATCCATAAGGAACTAATCTCGATGAACTTTTATCTCTTATCACTAGAGGCCTTTGACGATAATACTGACTCGATAGAGCATAATACCACCTTCTACACCTAGATGTTAATGTACAACATTTTGAACACCCTGATATGCTGTGATAAGCTTTCTCACTCGAGTTTTGAGTCAACTCATTTAAATATGACTAAAACCAAAGTCTTTTATAGATAAAAGAAAAATGGATCTTGAAAGACTCTTAACCGTTGAAGACATTATTGGAGAGGACGAATAAATCCAAGTACTATTGCTTCCACCATGATTATGGCTATGATACGATGAACTATTATAATTTGAAAGAGTAAATTAAAAAACTTACTTATTGGGACATCTTGAGAGGTTCAGCTTAAGGCATCAAGAACACTTACCTTAACCTTAGGGGCCGATAGAAAGGTAGATCAATATCATCATACTTTAGGAGAAGATAGATATGTTGAGCATGCAATATGAAATTAGTTTAAATATTTTTTATTATTTACATATGATTACACAAGGATAATATCGGTATATTTTCTATACAAAAAAGGTTGAAGTCTACTGATATTTCTTTTTGGAAAAAAAAATGTCAATAGAAGAGAGAAGTTGATTGTACTACAATTAAAGCATACGATGCTGTAATAGTAGAAGGATATTAAAAAAGCCCTAAATATGATTATGCTAACATGGTCAGTTTCCTAGATGGGATTATCTTTTAACATTTCTATCCTTCGTATGAGGTTGAAGGTTGTCGAGTTCAGCTTCATCCCTAACAACTTTTAACACTTTTTCCCTTACCATCTTGCATTTTTTTTTCGGGGGAGAACTCACGAGGTACTCTTCCTTTTGGAACGCTGTTGCAACAGCCCTGCCTAGCAGCTGGAACTCACTTTCTTAGGTGCTAATGCGTCTCATGTGAGGCTGCAGTTCCAGATGACTTCCCGTATTGAAGTCGTGGAGCTGATCATCCACCACAGAGAAGGGAATAAGCACAGCCACATGTTCGCCGGAAACACGAGGACAGACTCGTCGGCCGATTGATGGAAAGCTATCCATGAAATAGATGTGGTACGAGACGTCCCATCAGATACATGTGGTCGGGACATTTCATCAAGCATTCTTTAATATTTGGAGGTCCCATCATAGATATGTGATCTATCAAATGAAACCTCCTCCTCACAATCTCATATGTGACTATGAGAGAGATAGATGTGAATTCAAATAATTTTCTTCTAATATATATTAAGTAAAATCCAATTTTTTTTCCCTAACTATTTAAGTATAATTGGACAAATTTTCCAAGGAAGTTGCTTTTTAAAACTTTTTTCAAATTTTTTTTTTAATTTCTAGAATTTGTTAATAATATATTTTTTAATATCCGGAATACTCTTTAACTGGATAGCAACCTACCAACAGATGGGTTAGAGCAGTTGACTATGCTGTAAGTAAAGCACACAATACTGTAATATTGTAAGGATTAGCAATTCTTGAAGCCCTACATTTTACAGAGCAGGAGGGCTTAAGCAAGATTTGGATATGTTCTGATTCTGCTGTCTTGACTGATGCTACCCTTTGTACTGATTCTGCTGTCTTGACTGATGCTACCCTTTGTACTGATTAATATAAATAGATATTTTTGAATAAATCAAAAGCAATTTTCATTTCTTCTACTATCTTTTTCCCTTTTTTTCTTAAAGTTATACAGAAAACCAACACATTCCCCATTTCTTTACTTGAAAGGATACTCAACTTTTCATGAATGATGAAAAGTATATACAAGAACATTGATGCATAAACCAACTCCGACACACGCACGAAAGAAAACATCTCATTGTTGCTGGTCCATCCTGTTCCGATTTGATTGTGTTACCACACTTATTACTCCTGTCAATCCTATATATGATTAGATATCAAGCCTTTATGAATAAAAGCCTACATGCATTATCCGATTTGATAGTGTTACAATGCTTACCTGATAGATCTACTTGCTCTCCGGTTAAAGGTAGTTTTGACGTTGTTAGATACTGCCATGCCGTTTGCATTTTCCGAGGTATTACAGAAACTATTATAGGGCTTGAAAGTTGTATGTATGTGTGTGTTTCTTGACAAAGCTTTTTAAAACAATTTTCTTAAAACATAATCTTTTAGCAATTTTATGATGATCATTGTTGAAGAACTAAAAAGAGGTGGATCCATTCGAATTGGCTCTTTGGGGTAGTTTATCAGTAAAATCGAATCCTTATTTAATTCCTCAATATGAATTAAATTTTCTCCTTTGTTATTTCTCGATTATTTTTTTTAATATTCTCTGTTCAATCCATTGAAAGTGGTCCAATTAAGTCTTGTCGCGAGCTTCTGAGACAAAGAATATTATTGATTGAATTTAGACGTAGATAGAACACTCATTAATCTCACGCGAGAAAGAGAGAGAGAGAGATTTTATGTTAAGATAATGATTACGTAGCTTCAAATTTATTTCTTAAGCTTTAAATTATATATTTTATTCATATAAGTTATGTTATTTTTGTAATCGGATACACTTATATTTCACTATTATTCTAATTATTTTATGTATAAAACCATATTTTCTTTTTACAAAATAAATCAGATCAAATGTATCACGCACCTAAATGGAAGATCTACACATTCTCAATCATTTTCATTCTCAATTCCACCACCAAATATCAAGAAATACATTATAGTCTAATATATACTAAAATGATTTAAAAATTTTGAAATTTATGATCAAAGAATGGAAATTTTTTAGCAGCGACATCACAAAAATGTTATGACGCTATTTTTTAGTCACCAAACCATAATATTTTGATCAAGAACATGATGTGTTGTCCGGTTAAATATCTTTATCATGTCTCAAAATAATCAGGGAGCAATTATAGTTGACATCATTATTACATCAAAATAATCACGGAGCAAATATCAGCCTTGCTAAACCATTCTCATTGGATGAGATTATTATTGCTCTCAACCAAATGGACCGAACGGGTTCATTGTCTAATTTTACCATGGGTTCTAGAATGAATTAAAAGTCCTGATTCATTAGGTATTATGTAGCTTTCACAATGATTGTTTCATTTTACCGAAAACCCACATGTTGCTCATTCCCAAAAGTATCAATGCCACCATGATCATAGATTATAGACCCTTCACCCTTTGTATCATAATTCAAAAATAATATCTAAGTTCTAGCCAATAGACTTAAGGAAAGGCTCCTCTCGTTCTCCTAAAGATTAACTTGGAAAAAAGATTTTGACACATTCTCCTGGGAAGCATCATTCTTACCCCTTGGAAAAGAAAATTTCCATCCAAATTCAGCGATTGGATCTAGGCTTGTATCCTATCTCCTTCTTTCTCTTACTTCATTAATGGTAAATTTTCCCTCCTTGGTTTAAAGGGAGGAGGGGTGTGAGACAATGAGAGCCTCTTTCTTTCTATCTCTTCATCATTATACAACAAATGTTCTCTAGTTTTATTGGATCTTTTATTTCCCGGAGCAAACATACAAAATCAAAGGCATTATTATCTCACTTCTTATATTTGTCAGTGATGTTTTGCTTGCAGTTTTGTTTAGCTTTATATCTTATGCTAATATTACTTCCAATTTCTCAACTCTAATATGGGGGAACTGATTCCCAATCTTCTTCTTTTAAATACGACATGTCTTGAGACTCTTGTAAAATGTTTACTCTTATTTCTAATACTGAATAGTAATTGTTTTTAAAGAAAACGGGTGGCTGAGAAATTTATTGTACTACAAATTAAAGCACATGATACTGTAATACTGTAATGCTTCAGCTAACTGTCAATTGTGTAAACGGCTATAAATACGCTCCCTGATTCCTAGATGGCATTGTCTTTAGCATTGCTATCCTTCGCATAAGGCTGAAGGTTGTTAAGCTCAGTTTCATCCCTAACACTTTTTTCCTTACCATCTCATTGCTAAATCACAATTGAGTTATATAGTGAGATAGATTTATTTCATCATTATTAATGGACCAGTAGGAGGAACACAAGACCGGTCCCCTTCCACGTAACCATCACAGTTAGTCATGGACCACCATATGGACCACCATCATCAAGAGAGAACCTTATATGTTAGTCATGGACCACCACGAGGAATACGACCTCAGACTCTGCGATGAAAGAACTTGACCCTATAGATGGCAATAGGCTCTCGCCACGTCCCGGGTTTAGTTTCCACGTAAAAAATGGAGACTATGGGATTGCAGTCACTTGCTCCAGGTGTGGAGGTTGTGGTTCGCAAGTCTGCAGCCTTTCATCCGAGCGTGTGTGGAGACTACTTTATCATGTTATACCACTTGACGATATCAGATTAGCTGATAACAAAACATTCGATGAATAGTATATACGCAGCAGATTTAGATGATCTAATAGTACGTACACCCAGATTTAGATAATCTCCAAAACGTGCAATGAATGATATGTACATAGCAGATTAGCTGATAACAAACCTGACGATTAATAGTAAGGCCATGAAATCAAATCCCGTTTGCTAATGGTGAAAGAAAAAAAACCCTATTGAATCTACATTGCTTAGGTCATACATCCTTGGGTTTCGTAATGATGGCATAAATATATCATTATAGATTCCAATAATTCATAGATTTAAGTTTATCCCATGTCGGCCTCGCCAAGCATGTGAGAGCATCGACATGTGGGCAATCAACTTCCAAATCCTTTCATCTAAAAATCTCATGTGAATTTTTTTTTTTGTATGTTGACATATTTATATCAAAGAGACGATCCCTCGTGCGCCTTCTTTGAAATTAGTAATTGCTGCTTTAGTACTATGCCGTGCAACCAACCACACACATCCACATGTGGGAAAAATATTTGAGAATTCTATTACTGAAACTTGATTACTCCGAACAACAAAATCTATAGATTCCTCGGTTATATCTTAATCTTAACAACAAATCAAAATGAAACTATTGAACTTAATATCTACTTTGATAGGATTTTGAATTCCTCACTCAGTCTTATGCTCAAAATTGGTCCCAAACACCTTCTCTAGCATGAACCCTTTTGTGTTTTAATTTTTCGTTATGTTATGTCATGCTATTTTTTAATTAATTATTTTATAA